>NC_134487.1:208247349-208327224 GCF_040206685.1 Ascaphus truei | reverse complement strand
ACGGCATTGCAGTATTGCAGCCAGCGGGGATAAAATGCTTAAATCACAGCCGCGATATAACGCTATATACCCCGGGAGAAATGACACAAAACCGCAGATAACCGGGATACTCCGAAATTCGCGGAGCTAGCCAGGTAAGAATAAAGTTGGTCGGTAGTGTAAGAACCATCAGGAATAAAGATGATAAATGTCCTGTTTCTAGACACTTCTCCATTTGCCCCTTGGGTTCCATTAGCACTTTTACATTTAGTGCTTTGGAACATATACAGTTAAATACTAGAGGGGGTAAAAGAGAAGCAACTTTAAATTGTAGGGAGATGTACTGGATTTATACCCTCGGCTCTCTTACTCCCGGGGGTATGAATACTGATTGGGAATGAAAACATTTCCTAGTCTGAATCAGTACATCCTATCCTAGTTCCTCATATTCTCTTTCTGCTTATTATGGCTTTCCTCCCTGCTCATTATGGCTTCTCATTATAATCTATATCATATTTAATGGTTAATGTCCTAATGAGATGAGCGGAGATGTCTATTCTTTGTATCATAGATCTGCACTTTTTGTCATGCAATGCATATTATTCTTGGAGGTCTTTCTGCTTAACTATCTTTCTGCATTTATGCATGAAAGGCATATGTCATTATTATGCATTCCTTTGATTCGTTAAGTATATCATTTTCGGAACACATGTATACTGTATATACAATTATTGAGATATAGTCACTGTTTTTTGACTGTTTCATTTCATTGTTCTCTTATCGAGGTCCCGTATGCATCTAGTGCTTGAGGGCATGTCCTGAACTGTGGATTTGTTTCAATTAATTTCTCTCATTAATCTTTTGATTTCTAATAGGTGTACATGTATATTCATGCCCATATATTTATACCTATAGATTTAACCTAAATAACAATATTCGTTTTACTTCAGAGGAAATATTCTAAGTTATCTACTTTATCTTGAACATATCCACATATATCAGGTTCATATAACTCAGCATTTTCACACAGCACTTTGCATATGTATATTTATGAATATCATTATTCAGTATTGATATTTTATATGAATTTATGTTTACCTAATATCTCTTATAAACATCAAAGGGAAGAGATATCATGCATGTTCATTACTTGCAGACCATATCTGTTCTATGGCTTTTTATCATGCATAGACAGACTTAACCTTTCTGAGTCGTGGTATCCAGGGTAAAGTCTATCATTATTGTTGTTTTTATTGTAAGATAGAGTTTATTTGTTTTGTATGTGATGTTTTTTATTGCTCAGTATGAGCACTGTTCAGATGACGTCTGCTCCTCCCCCGGATAGTGCCACTGCAGAACGGCATGGAGAGGTTTCACCTCCACTTACCGGTTCTATTTATTTCATCACCTGTGCGGTATCTGGCTGTGCGTCACTTCAGGCTGAAGGAGCAGGCTATATTAAGCAACACCTGTAATAGAATAACACACTCTCTGATTAAGCGCCAAACCAGGCGTGAAACGCATTAGAGTGTACTTACCTTCTGTATGCCATGCTGTCTTTTTCATTAAATTGGTTTTAATCTTATGTAGCCAGGTCACCTTTTTTCCCCCTTCGTCCTCCCAGGGAGCCTCCGTGGCCACGGACGCTGTCGGGTACTGTCAGAGGTCAGCGGCAGACCCGACGGCCATTCCGGAGGGTGGGGGCCGAGGCCGAGGGGGCTCTTGCGTAGGGCGCCGCCATGTTGCGCCGGTTCGCGCATGCGCAGAGAGTCCCCGGCGGCCCGAGATAGTCGCGCATGCGCAGAAGATCGCGCGAGGGCAGGAAAGAGTCGCGCGAGAGTAGGGATAGGTAGTGAGAGGCTGCGGCGGCCATTAGGGGTTAGTGCAGGCAGAGGGGAAGGCGCGCATGTGGCCCCCAATGTTATTACAGGTGCCTCGGGACTACAACTCCCATGAGGCTTAGGGCCACGCACCCCAGGTGCCTCATAGGAGCCAATAGGGCTGCAGGACTGCCAGGAGAGCAAGTGGATACATTTCACGGGCAAGAGAGCCTGCTAGTTAGTCAGAGACCGGAGCAGCCCAGGGAAGGAGGTAGGGTACAGGAGTCGGGGACTCCCTGTACTAGGCCAGCACCCCCAGGGCCCGAGATAGCTCAGCTCCCCAGTAAGGTGAGTGTTGCCAGGGGCAGCCCTCAGGTTAGGGACCCTGCCACTTACATTAGTGGGAGCTGGGAATGGAAGGTTATAGATAGTTGGAGTCAGGGAGCTGTGAGGGAAGGAAGGGTGTGGGGAGCGAGTGCAGCTCCTGCCCCATATAGGTACCCACACCCCAGGTAGGCCCCAACTCCCCACTAGATTAGTGGGTAAGTGCTTAGGGAGGCCCGAGATAGGGACACTGCCCTTAGTGTAGAGTGCTGCCTTGTCAGAGTCACGGCTGTTAGTGCTGTGAGGTCTGACAGGCAGGCACCTTGTTGCGCAGCACGTTGGCTGCAAGCATTTAGTGAGGCTGAAGGGACTTGGGTAGTTAGGGGAGTGGGACAGGCCATAACCCCTGCAGGCCCATAGGAGTTCCCCAAGCCACTACAGGTTGCTGTACTACAGGGACAGGCCCTAGGTTAGGGTTCCTGTCACGTTAGTACCACTTAGATAGATAGGGACACTGCGGCTGCTGCTGTTCCTGTTGAAGCGGTTCGGACCCACGTTGGGGTCCACAGAGACTGTTCCCGAGTGGGACCGCCCTAGCGGTCCACGTGCGAGGAGTCCGGTTGGGGATCGGCGGACGTCATCCTGCTACAGACCCTTTTTGAAGAGTTGCTGACCCGAGCACCGGAGTGCTCGGCAGGTATCACACATTCTTAAGTGCACCACCGGGCCCTTAACGTAATTAGTGACTGCGCAGTCACCCACGTTCCCTCTGCAAGAGTGCGGGACATTGGGTGGGGGTTCTTTGGACACTGGGTGGGATCACCTAGTGTTGGGGAGCGTCCTGCGAGACATCGCAGTAAGTGTCTCCTCATGAGAGGGACACAGGTCATTATGAATGTGATGAGTTGTTATGCATGTTAGTAAAGGCATTAGTTATTATACTCCACTGTGTATGTGATTATTAGTGATTGTCCTGCGAGGAACCACTCCCCCTCTGGCGGGAGCCATCGCAGGTGGAGGCGCTGCACCTATTGTAAGTGGTTGTCCATAGTGTTGTTATGTCCCAGGTTCCCCGTGGCGGAAGCTCAGCCCTCCTGTGAGCCAACAGGTAATGCACCACACCCGAGTAACCTTGTATGTTCCTACACCTCCACAGTATAATCTGCGATTGGGGGGGGGGAATACCCGTTACACTTAGTTCCAGTATTGTAGTCCTCCCTTGCTGCTTTTTTGCTGTGCTCCGTTTTTTCCTTCTTATTGAATTTCCATGTTTCAGGAATGTGTGTGTGATTCATTCAACTTTTAAAAAAGCTTTTATTAAAAAGTCCCATGAGCCACTGGAGGGTGCTTTACAAAATAAAGGCCATAAGGGGCTGATTTTATATATACGAAAGTGGGCGATCTGCTGACTTCAATGAGGAATAGAGCACTGCTTCCTTAGAGGATAAGCAATAGAGTGGTCATTTAATATCTTAATTTTAAATTGTTTTTGCGAGAACAACATAATACTGCTTTTTACTATAATGATTTAGAAATGGTTAATAAAAAGTAAGGTCTTTGTATTTAGAGATGACACCCTTTTGTAGGGTGGTAAAATCAATGCAGAATGCAATTATCTGATGTAAGAGGTAGAGAAACAGTAGGTACAGTTAATTTATCTAGATAAATATAAAATAATATCTGCAACAAAATAAATCTTACTGTAATGGCAGTTCAAGTGTGGAATACAATTACAATTGGTGCATTAAAGATATTTAGGCCAACGTTTACTTATCTGTGCTATGCCATGTCACACTCCGGCGCTAGAAGACACCTTATGGCCCATTTAAGTGAAGGGGCCACAAGTGTTGTCTGGTACTGTAAGATATTTTATAGAATAACACAGCTTGGTAAATATGGGCCATAGAATATCCATAGAAAGGAAGCTTGCATTACAATTAAAAACAAGCTTTATATCTGTGACATTTTTCTAACTTCTTTGGTATGAAAGGGGTATTTAGATATACAGTAGTAGAATAGTGTTAGGTGTGCTGGGTTATTTCCAATACATTACAGTCTAAAGGGCATGGATTAACAATGTAGTGCTGACTAATTTGAATAGTAATAATACATTATTTTTTATTATATATTGAAAAAATACCTCCCACGTATGTTTTATAATCTAATATTTTTTTTATGCCTAAATCACTGGGAAATAAAGTGACTTGCCCAAAGTTACCAGGACTTCAAAGTGTGATTAAAATATATCACCAATATACTTCACCTTCTCCCTATAAAAAAAGAGAAATAAAATGACTTGGGATGAATGCTCTAGCAATTACATACTGCCATGCTTTAGTATGTATATACCACCAAGTCATTAAACTGAAAAAGAAAAAAAATATATATAAATTATGTACAATGTTAATTTTGTAGACATTTATTATTTGTATTTGATAAACAGAAAAAAATCACGTTTTATTGCAGATCTCATTTTTTTCAGAATGTTATGATTGACAAGGAAAACATGCTTTCTAACCGGGACAAAACAGTAAAAATAGATTTTAATTCTAACCGAAGGAAATAAATTAAAAAGGCATGTTTTTTCTTTTAAAGATGAACATATTAGTGCACTCCTGCATATGATTTAGGAAACAATCCTTAAAACTAGAATAATTAAAAACAAAGAATAACATTTAAGATGTGGAGAGGTATTCCTCGTGGTGGCTTCTTAAAATGTTTAGGTCAACATGTCCCAAAGGCAGCAGCAACAAAGGGCAGTCCAACAAGCAGTCAGACACGCACTTTCCCCTGAGTCATCCCTTCTTCTTTCTTCTACAACATATACTGAGGGGAAAAACAAAATAAGAAAACATAAATTACATATACAGCAGACACCACAAACACATCGTAAATCATAAACAAATACTGAAGTAACCCGATACAGATATATGTATATATATGCAGGTGGTCCTCAGTTATCTGCCAAAATCTGTCCTGCAAGCCACTGTCGGATAGAAGATCCAATGTTAATCCACGGTTGTGAGCGTTCCGATGCCAGATAATGTGTTCGGCAGAATGCATTATCTGGCATCGGATAATCTGTTAAATGGATAACGGACCGTCGGATAGTGAGGACATCCTTTATATATATCCACAAGATGGCCGCACACACTGGGTTAAGTGCATTATGGGGATGCACTCTTGTTGCACGGTAAAGGCGATAAGGAATAGTCAAATTAGATCAGAAGTGATCTATAATACCGGCACAACACCGATATAGCAAGAAAATTTAAATTTATCATGTAGAAAATGCAAACAAGCCGGACATAACATTGGATATAATTTTTTTTTTGCTATAACTATGTCCAATTATGTCAGGCTTGTGTGCATTTTGGACAGGATACATTTACTGTTTCTTGCTATATTGGAGTTGTGCCGGCATTATAGATCATTTGTGAACTAATTTGAGTATACATGGCATCTGCAGTTCTATCCGCACTCCCTACATCATCAGGCTTATTCCACTACACCATAGTATAGGTGTGATGTCATATACTCTATTATCAAACTTAACTTCTAGTACACAGGAGAGAGCTGCAGAGAGGAGAGAGCTGCAGATGCCGGGTACATACTCGTGCGGCGGCCATATCGCGATCCTGGTTAATAACGTGATCCTGATTATAATGTGGTCTCATTATGTGGACCCCTAGCTCCACGTTATAATGGAGTTCAGTTGTAAATATATATATATATATATATATATATATATATATATATATATATATATATATATATATAGTCATGTGAAAAAGAAAGTACACCCTCTTTTGAATTCCATGGTTTACATATCAGGACATAATAACAATCATCTGTTCCTTAGCAGGTCTTAAAATTAGGTAAATACAACCTCAGATAAATAAAAACACATGACATATTACACCGTGTCATGATTTATTTAACAAAAATAAAATAAAAAGGGAGAAGCCATGTGTGAAAAACTAAGTACACCCTTACTGCATCCATAGGAATTAAGATGCTAAGTAGCAGACAGGTGCTGCTAATCAAATGCCCTTGATTAATTGATCATCAGCAAGTGTGACCACCTCTATAAAAGCCGAAGTTTTAGCAGTTTGCTGCTCTGGAGCATTCAGGTGTGTGTTAACACAATGCCAAGAAGGAAAGACATATGCAATGATCTTAGAGAAGCAATTGTAGCTGCCCATAAATCTGGGAAGGGTTCTAAGGCCATTTCCAATCAATTTAAAGTCCATCATTCTACAGTGAGAAAGATTATTCAAAAGTGGAAAACATTCAGGACAGTTGCCAATCTTCCCATGAGTGGACGTCCCAGCAAATTCACCCCAAGGTCAGACCGTGCAAAGCTCAGAGAAATTGCAAAAAAACAAGAGTTACATCTCAGACTCTACAGGCTTCATTTAGCATGTTAAATGTTAAAGTTGATGACAGTACAATTAGAAAAAGACTGAACAAGTATGGTTTGTTTGGAAGGGTTGCTAGGAGAAAGCCCCTTCTCTCTAAAAAGAACATGGCAGCATGGCTTAGGTTTGCAAAGTTGCATCTGAACAAACCACAAGACTTCTGGAACAATGTCCTTTGGACAGACGAGACCAAAGTGGAGATGTTTGGCCATAATTCACAGCGCCACGTTTGGCGAAAACCAAACATAGCATATCAGCACAAACACCTCATACCAACTGTCAAGCACGGTGGTGGAGGGGTGATGATTTGGGCTTGTTTTGCAGCCACAGGACCTGGGAACCTTGCAGTCATTGAGTCGACCATGAACTCCTCTGTATAACAAAGTATTCTAGAGTCAAATGTGAGGCCATCTGTCCAACAGCTAAAGCTTGGCCGAAATAGAGTCATGAAATATTTTTCAACAGTAATGCACTAGGTTTTTGGGTGCTTTTTTTCTTTCTTTTTTTTGTTTCAAATTTTTTATTAGGCATTTATAACATTTCACATTATTACAGATATTTACAATACGTCGGCCTAATTCAGGTTTTTTTTTCCACTTTTTAACTGAAGAGGGGGGAGAAAGTCTCAACATCCCCCTGACTCACCTGGGTCTGCTGGGGAGGCGTGAGTGTGGAAACAGAGAGGGGGAGAAGGGGGGGAGAGAGAGTGGGGGGATGGGGGAGAGGGGGGGTGGCAGGTAAGGGAGATTGTACCCCTTTTCCTCGGCATATGCAGCTCGGGCAGTGTCATGTGGCGTTTCGGCTCATAAGAGTCATGTGGGTTTGCCATGACTCCCATATGTCGTTAAAGGAGGAACAGGACCGCCTTAGGAAAGCTGAGAGTCTCTCCATCTCCATCACTTCCTGCACTCTTTGTATTATTGTTCGTTTGGGGGGGGGAGACACTTTCTTCCAGGCGGCTGCCACCGCACATCTGGCCGCTGTCAGGATGAAGGAGATTAATTTACCTGTTGGTCGGTCCAGTGTCTCTAGGGGCCTGGCCAACAGGTAGGTCAGCGGGTCAATAGGTATCGTTAGGTCCGTGACCTCTTTTATCAAATTTTGTACGGTTTCCCAATACTTCTGAATTTCCGGGCATGTTCACCAAATGTGGGCCATGTCCCCCTTTTGTCCGCAGCCTCTCCAGCATAGGTCGGAGGTCAGAGGGTAGATTTGATTTATTCTAATTGGGGTAAGATACCAGCGAAACAATATTTTGTATATGTTTTCTTTGATTGTGGTACATATAGAGGTCCCTGAGGCATTTTCCCAAATACTTTCCCAATCCTCTCGGTCTATAACTATGCCCAATTCTGCTGCCCAATGCAGCATATAGTCATGTGTGGGGGCTTCTGTGGCCCTCTCTAGTTCTGCACAAATTTGCGTTATCAGACCTTTCTGTTGAGCTGTTTCTCTACATAGCCGCTCGAAACCTGTGAGAGGGGGGAAATTCCAACGTTGGGGATAGTGTTTGAATAAAGTGCCGAATTTGTAGGTATTTGAAAGCGTTCAGCCCTACTATTTCATATTTGGTTTGCAAATTTTGATAGCTCAGGAACTCCCCGAAGCTCAAGAGGTCGGCAACCGCTCCAATATTTTTTGCTTTGAATTGATCAAATTGTCTGGGCTCACAGCCAGGAGGGAATTTTGGATTTTTATGAATTGGTGTTAGTTGGGATTGAGGTGTTGTGAGCTTATATTGAATTTGCTTTTCATCCAGGTCTCCCATGTGTGTCTCATCGATCCTAATTTGAATTTGCTATTCTGCATGTCTTCCCTGCTCAGGGACCAAAGGCAGGCTGGCAGCGAAGGCATCCCGGCATATTGTGTTTCTATATCTAGCCAACAGTATTGATTTGGGTTAGCGTTCCAGACTACTGCCTGTCTTAGTTGGGCGGCCAGGTAGTATCTTGTGATGTCTGGAACACCAAGTCCTCCTCTCCTCCTTGAGGCCAAGAGAACTGTTCTGGCGACTCTGGGTTTTTTACCCTGCCAGATGAATTGGAGGATTAGTTTTTGTATATTTTTCAACTCCGAGCCAGGGATGTGGACTGGGAGGGTCTGGAAATAGTATAGTAATCTAGGGAGTACGTTCATTTTAACTGAGATCATTCTCCCGATCCATGATATCTAGTATCCTCCCCATTTATCTAAATCTTGTTTAATTTTTTGGAACAGGGTCGGATAGTTATGTTGGTACAAGGTTTGGTAGGTCCTCGATATCTTAACTCCCAAGTATTTGATACAGGAGGAGCACCAACGGTAGTTAAAGTTTAGTTTGAGGAGTTTCACCTCTGGCTCTGGCAGGCTTAGATTCAGGGCTTCTGATTTATCGTTATTTATTTTATATCCTGAGATTTTTCCAAAATCCCGGAGTTCTTTTTGAAGGTTGGGTAGGGAGATTTGGGGTTTGGAAAGGGTTAAAATGACATCATCTGCGAATAGGGATATTTTATGCTGCCTGTGTCCAATTTCTATTCCCTGGATGTCTATATTGAGTCGTATTGCCGATGCCAGTGGTTCAATCGTCAGCGCAAAGAGGAGAGGAGATAAGGGGCATCCCTGCCGAGTTCCATTTGTGATCTCGAATCTCTGGTTATTGCCCCCTGGTAATTTTACCGTTGCTGACGGATTTTGGTATAGTCTACGGACCCCCTACGGGAGTAGGTCTGGTGAGGTGCTGAAAAAAGGTGTAGTCTCTCTGACCCTGATGTTGGGATCTCCATACGTCTATCAGTGAGAACTCGCTCAAGATTTCCCTGAACCTTTTCCCCTTGATCTGGGAGTGGGTTGTGCGGGAAGGGCACACTGTGGATGATCTGTCCTCGGTGGGGTTTAAGACCATGTTTAGGTCTTCTCCCACTATCATCGATGACAGATATCCCGGGTCAACGCCTTCGAGAACAGTTTGTAAGAATTCTGTTTGGTTCTCGTTTGGGGCGTACACATTGATTAGAGCAATTGCCGAGCCCGCTAGGGAGCCATATAACACTAGGAATCTACCCTCTGGGTCCACCGTTGTTTTGGCATGATTGAATGGGGTGCCTTGTCTGATCAGGACAGCCACACCCCTTTTCTTACTACTGAATGATGCAAAAAAGCACATTGGGAACAATTTTTTGAATAAATTTGGGGGGTCCTGTGATGTGAAGTGGGTCTCCTGCAAGAATATAATGTCTCCCCCTGATTTTTTCATGTCCTGAAGGGCTAGCCTTCTTTTTCGGTTATTTTGTAATCCTTTAACGTTTAATGAACGGACTTTAATTGGGGCTGTGGTGGTCATTATAGATTTGTAGTATTTCGGGGTCTTGGGGTCCCTCCTTTCCCACTAGGGGAGACCTTGTTTTTATGTTCTAAAGTCCCTTTGTGACTTAGGCCGCCCATTGGGCTGGTCCTCCTTCCTGGGGGGATGTACTGAGCTTGCCATTGGGGAGGGGGGCAGGGGGAAGGGGGAGGGGGGTAAAGATCTGCTGGGACAGGACCAGCAGATGGAGAAAAGATAGGAGTAGGGCCTGTTTTGGTCGTAAAGTGGTGTCGCCTGGTCTTTGGACGACCGGCATTTGGGCTTGGGTGCCCTTCTGGGGTGTGTCTGGCTCCGACGATTGGGCCGCAACTGAGGGGGGGACAGACCCTGAGTTGCTTTTGCGTGGCTCTTTCCCCATTCAACTCCCCCGTTCAAAGTTTGAACACCGTCATTTACTATATTTGGTGGTGACTAGGGGGGGAGGAGGGGGGATAGGGGGGGAGGAAGGAGTGTAGGGGAGGGGGGGGTTAATTCCGGTTCTGTCTTATTTCACCTTACATAGTACAATATCAGCGGGGCTATTACATTTGTGTGGAAATATAGAGTTCTCATATAAACAACCTTGCCTTGTACACACTGGCCTGGTGGTGAGAGGGGACCCATTTGTTGAGGGGGGTGGGGGTAGAGAGGAAGAGAAGGGGGGTGCGGGAAAGGGGAGGGGGGGTGAAGGAGGGGGAGGAGGAAGGTAGGGGGGGAAGGGGGGGAGGGGGAGTAGATGGGAAAGGGGGGGGGGGCAGGAAGTTGGGGAAGAGGGAAGGGGGGGGATGGAGGGGGGGGGGATGTATAGGGAAGGGGGGGTAGGGCAAGGGGGTGGGGGAGGGAGGGGTGGAAGGGGGTGTGGAGGGGGGGTGGGGGGAGGGGGGGGGGAGGGGGGGGGTATGGAGTGGTGGAGGGAGGGGGGTTAGGGGGGGAGAAGGAAGGGGAGGGGAGAAGGAAAGGGGTGATGGGTGTCCATGGTAGCAGCCTTATTTGGTGTCTGCCGCCTAGGCGGTTGCTTTACTTGAGCATGTCCACATTTTTAACAAGGAAAAGCCTTTCCTTAAACTTCCCGACATTGTTGACAGGACTTAACATCGCCCTGTACATCATAACCTTCTTGAGCAAACTTAAGCAGGATTTGACATTCCCCTGGGTTTCTTAACAGTTTCATCAGGGCTTAAAGTCCTCCTAAACCTCGTAACAGTTTTAAACTGATCTTATCATTGCGTTTTTACACACTTTATGTAGCTGTATATCTTTTGTTCCCTGGGAGAGGGTTGTGGTCGTAGTAGACCTTATGGTGGGAGGTGGGGGGGGCTTTGTGGGGGAGAGGGGGGGGAGACCCAGGGGGGATGGGGGGGTTGAGGATGGTGGGACCGGGGAGGTGGGAGGGGGGGGGATGGGGGTGAGGGATGTGAGGAAGGGGAGTGGAGGGAGGGGGGGGGGAGGTAGTGGAGGGAGGGGGAGTGGGGGGCGAGGGGGTGGAGGGAGGGGGAGCGGAAGGAAGTGGAGTGGAGAGGGGGGAGAATGGGGGGAGGGGAAGTGTGGGGAAAGGGGGGGGTGGAGGGCAGGGAGGTGGAGGGAGGGAGGGGGGGTGAGGGAGTAGGGGGGGAGAAGGAGAGGGGAGGGAAGGGTGTCTATGGTGTCAGCTTTATTAAGTAACTGCCACATGGGCGGTTGCATTTCCTAGGCATAATCACATTTTTGACCAGGAGAAGCATTTCCTTGAATATCCTCACATTGTTGGCAGGACATAATATAACATAACATAACATCAACTTGTGCCGCATATCATTCTTGAACAGGTTTAAGCAGGATTTGACATTGCCCTGGGCTTTTTTTTTTTTTTGACAGTGTCAGCAGGGTTTAATGTCCCCTTGTACCTCGCAGCATTATGTAAGCAGAGCTTAATCTTACTTTTTTTAATCATTCTATAGGCTGTATACCTTGTGTTCCCTGGGGGAGGGTTGTGGCCGCGTGGTGGGGGGAAGTTCTCTTGTTCAGACCTTCCCTTGGTCGTTTCGGGGCTTTTTTTCTTCACACACACACACACACACACACACACACACACACACACACACACACACACACACACACACACACACACACACACACACACACACACACACACTCATCTGCGTGTCTTAGGCAGGTCTGCAATCCCGCCTTTCACCATTATCACCCAGCACACAGCACTTCCACTGCAGCAAGGGATTCTGGGGAATGACATGACATGAGCACAGCCAGGGTTAAGGTGCATACCCAGAAAACCCACCCACAGACAGCTGTTTCGACCTTTATGGGTCTCATCAGTGTGGGGTTGGTAAACTGGGTATGCAGAGAAGCTAAAGGATGGTGTTTACCATACTGAGTTAAGTATATATATAGACGTATACGTGTGTGATATCACTGACAAGCACGGGGGGACACACACAGCTGACACGACTACAAATTGGACTGAGAAAATCCAAACTTCTATTGATAGTTACCGGGACAGCCTCACCAAATACAAACGAGATAAACTTAAACAGGTAACCGCCGATTATCAGGACAAAAGAGTCTACAGATGGCTCCTTGGCCTAGGTGAACCAGTATCAGGAAGAGGCGGACAAAGGAGAACTTATTCCCGCTCAAGACGAGCAGCCTTTACTGGCATTCACCACTTCACAGTTCACATGAAATCCTTTCTTACCTGCACCCTCTAACACTACACAGCTATAACCCCTGCACTAAATCACACCCCTACAAATCCTCCTCACACATTCTCTTTCTATCCATGCTTCTCCTCCTTGCTTCTTGGGATATCTCTCCCAATCCTGGTCCCTGCCTATTTCTGTATGCTCTCGTCCTCGCCTGCCAAATGCAACCTCTACTCCTTCTGGTTTTAACCCCTCTAACATCATACACATCCCGTCACCCTCCCTCCTCTCTCCCTTTCTCCTGTGCCCTTTGGGATGCTCGCTCCCTTTCTAACAAGTTCCTCTCTGTGCATGACTTCTTTCTCTCTCACTCTCTGCTCCTATTTGCTATAACTGAGACCTGGCTCACTCAGTCTGACTCTGCTCTGGAAGCTGCCCTCTCTTTCTCCCACACTCCGCGCCCTGATGGCAGGGGTGTAGGCTGGGGGGCACCTGCTCTCCTCTCTCTGCCGTTACCGAACCATTCCTATTCCTCCCTCTCTTGCATTTCCCTTCTTTGAGGCTCACACTGTCCAGATCTTCTCTCCTCTCCCTGTCCACGTGGCGGTCATCTATTGCCCACCTACCTCTACTCATCCCCCTTCTGCCTTTCTATCTCACTTTGAATCCTGGCTCTCTTTCTTTCTCTCCTCAGACTCCCCTGTTCTTCTCCTTGGGGACTTCAATTGCCACATTGATGACCTGTCTCTCCCTTGGGCTTCCCGCTTTCTCTCTCTAACCTCTTCTTTTGGCCTTCAACAGTGGACTGCAGCCAGCAGCCACAAGGATGGCCACTACCTTTCCTCTGTCTGACCATCACCTCATATCATTCTCTCTATCTCGCTTCTCTCCTTCTCCACCTCCATCTACCCCCTGGTTCTGCAGAAACCTGCGCTCTATTCACCTACCAGATTTTGATTCCACTTCACGCTCCTCCCTCTCCTCTCTCAGCTCTGCTACAGACCCTGACAACCTGGTCAGGAACTACAACTATGCCTTAATATCCTCTCTTGATCTACATGCCCCACTTTCTCTCTGCTGTCCTCGCCCTTCTAACCCCAGACCATGGCTAAATTCCCACAAGCGCATGCTGCGTTCCTCCACTCGTTCCTCTGAACGCCTCTGGAGGAAATCTCATACTCTCGCAGACTTCCTTCACTACAAATTTATGCTATCCTGTCTCAACTCTGCCCTTTCACAAGCTAAACAAGCCTACTTTTCTTCACTAATCAACACGCATAAGTCTAACCCACGCCGACTCTTCTCTGTCTTTGACGCTCTACTCAAACCACCCTCTGCTGCCTCTTCTTCCTCCATCTCTGCCCAGGACGTTGCTGACTATTTTAAAGAAAAGGTGGAATCCATGTCAGAACATCCCCTCTGTTTCTTCACCCCATCCTACACCTCTTCCTAACTCTCCTCCTGCCTTCTTTGACTCTTTTTCCACGGTCTCAGAGGAGGATGTGTCACTGTTGATCTCCTTTACCCCCTCTACCACTTGCTCTCTTGATCCCATTTCCTCCCATCTACTAAAACCTCTTGGTCCTACTATAATCCCTATGCTCACACACATTTTTAACTCCTCCCTCTACTCTGGTACCTTTCCCTCCTTCAAACATGCAACAGTTATACCATTACTCAAAAACAGCAAGCTTGACCCTACCTGTCTTTCTAACTATCGACCTGTCTCCCTCCTGCCTTTTGCCTCCACACTTCTTGAACGTCTTGTATTCTCTCGCTTGCTCCATTTTCTCAACACCTATTCTCTCCTAGACGCTCTACAATCTGGCTTCCGCACTGCTCACTCAACGGAAACAGCCCTCACTAAAATAACGGATGACCTCCATGCTGCCAAAGACAGAGGTCATTACACTCATATGCTCATATTACTCGACCTCTCTGCCGCATTTGACACCGTGGACCACCCTCTTCTCCTTCACATTCTCCATACTCTTTGGTATTCGTAACAAAACTCTATCCTGGATCTCCTCTTACCTCTCCGATCGTACTTTCAGTGTCTCTTCTGCTAACACCTCCTCTATTGATCTCTCTGTGGGGGTACCCCAGGGCTTTGTCTTGGGACCTCTTCTTTTTTTCTCTGTACACACTCTTTCTAGGGGACCTAATAACATCTCTTGGGTTTAAATATCACCTCTATGCTGACGACACACAAATTAACTTTTCAATACCCGACCTTACAACTGCTGTACAAACCAAAGTTTCTGAATGTCTCTCTGCTATATCATCCTGGATGGCCCTCCGCCGCCTTAAACACAACATGGCAAAAACAGAGCTCCCTATACTTCCTCCCAAACCTGGCCCTACTACCTTCTTCCACATTACTGTTGGAAGTACCATCATTCACCCAGTAGCCCAAGCACGCTGCTTAGGGGTCACACTCGACTCCTCTCTCACATTCAGAACGTTTCTAAAACCTGTCGCTTTTTCCTCCGCAAAATCACAAAGATACGCCCTTTTCTCTGTTGCTCAACTGCTAAAACTCTGACTCGGGCCCTCATTCTCTCCCGTCTTGATTACTGTAACCTCCTGCTGTCCGGCCTTCCTGCCTCTCACCTGTCTCCCCTACAATCTATCCTAAACGCTGCTGCCAGAATCACTCTACTCTTTCCTAAACCTGTCTCCGCGTCTTCCCTCCTGAAATCCCTCTCCTGGCTTCCGATCAAATCTCGCATCACACACTCAATTCTCCTCCTCACTTTTAAAGCTTTACACTCTTCTGCCCCTCCTTACATCTGAGCCCTAATTTGTCGTTATGAACCATCCCGACTCTTGCGTTCTTCTCAATGATGTCTTCTTTCTACCCCCTTTGTATCTCAAGCCCTCTCCCACCTTAAACCTTTCTCACTTACTGCCCCGCACCTCTGGAATGCCCTTCCCCTCAATACCCGACTAGCATCCTCTCTATCCACCTTTAAGACCCACCTTAAGACACACTTGCTTAAAGAAGCATATGAATAGCACTGTGGATTATACTGGACACATGATACATATAGTCGTCCCTTACTCTGCCGACGCACTTACCAGAATTCCCTCCTACTGTCTCTGTACATTCTCCCTACCTACCAATTAGACTGTAAGCTCCTCGGAGCAGGGACTCCTTTTCCTTAATGTTTCTTTTATGTCTGAAACACTTATTCCCATGACCTGTTATTTATATGATCTGTTATTTGTTTGATTACCACGTGTATTACTACTGTGAAGCGCTATGTACATTAATGGCGCTATATAAATAAAGATATACAATACAATACATTGGATACAATACAAATGACACGGATGCATCAGATGCCCCAGAAAGCACACAGACAGAGCCTTTTTTAGGAGCAGGCGCAGGCAAACCACGCAAACCACCTATCCCAGACTCAGACATCGGCGAACGGTCAGGCGAGGTCGTAGGAAACATCAGATACCTAGAGCGAGAGAGCAAGGAGGGAAGAGGACGCCCGAGGAGACGGTAATTTTCAATCTCTCATCCCACCAGCTGACAACTGCAGAATCAAGTGTTCTACAGAAGGGACTCTCATATGTTCCAACCAACACACAAAATCCATTTTTATGGGAAGTTGACTGGACCGTCAATTACGTCTTAAAGATTTTTTAAATACAGTGGCGACACACTTTATTCTCGCTCGGCTAGTCCCGCGAATTTGGGTATACTCGGGTGTTTTGAGGTTTGTGATCGTTTTCTTCCGGAGTGTATAGCGTTATTTTCCCGGCAGGGATTGAAGCATTTTATTCCGGCTGGCTGCAATACTGCAATGCCGTGTAGAAACACATGGGGGCGCTTGCGTGCTGTTCTCTTTGAAGCCGTCCCCTATAATGAATTGTAATGCAGTATATATACTGTATATATATACAGTGGTCGACAAATCACCAAAAAATCTACTCGCCACACAAAAAAATCTACTCGCCACCTAGTACCAAACGTCTGCTGCTTGGGCCAATAGGAGCTCGCCACGATGTTAAATCCACTCGCCCGGGGCGAGCAAATGTATAGGTTTGTCGAACACTGTATATATATATATATACTGTATAACAACAACCCCTATAACCCCTAACATACAGTACTGTACACATACAGTACTGTATATGCACATACATAAATGATACTATGGGCCGGCGGGGGCGAGATGTGTTTGCAGCTGAGAGAGATCCGCTGCTCTCTCTCTGCGCAAACATCAGCACATTAAAAATGATTTTAAATACATTTTTATTTATAGTGTAGATATGCAGGGGGTCTCAGGAGCTGAACCGCACTGGTTTCAGGTCCGGGGACCCCCTGCTCCCCGAGATACAGACCCCTTTATGAGGTGCCGGTATCCCTCTGCGTTTAAAGGCCCCGATCACGTGATCGCGGCCTGTAAACCAAGCAGAGCAGAGGGATACCGGCACCCCCTAAAGGGGCCTGTATCTCGGGGAGCAGGGGGTCCCCGGACCTAAAACCACAGCGGTTCTGCTCCGGAGACCCTCTGCACATGTACAGTATAAATAAAACACATATATAAATAAACACTCGTTCTTTACCTTAGCGGCTATGCGCTATGGTAACGAAGCAGCATTTCTGTATTTTTAATAATATTGTACAGTGAGCAGGGGGTTCCCTGAGCCAGAAATCTAAACTCAGGGGGCCCCCTGCTCCTGCTCAATATTATTAAAAATACAGAAATGCTGCTTCATTACCATAGCGAATAGCCGCTAAGGCAATGAAGGGGTTAACCCACCGTGCCAGCTTTATTGTGGGTAGCGGGGGTGGGTGAAGGGGGTATTTGGCCCTTGGTGTGAGTTTAGGACTTGCGGGGGGGTTGCGGGTGCACTTAACCCCTTCACGACCGTAGCAGTAATACCGCTATGGTCATGAAGGGGTTAAGCCCTCCCGCTACCCCCCCGCAAGCCCTAAACAAGCACCGTTGGGGCTAATACCCCCTTCACCCACCCCCGCTACCCACAATAAAAAACTCACACACAGCAGCCGCCAAAAAATAAATAAATAAATCTAAATAAATAAATGACTATAAATAAATACATTTGAAATACATTTTTATTTATAGTGTAGATGTGCAGGGGGTCTCCGGAGCTGAACCGCACTGGTTTCAGGTCGGGGGACCCCCTGCTCCCCGAGATACAGCCCCCTTTATGAGGTGCCGGTATCCCTGTTTGGTTTAAAGGTCCCCATCACGTGACCGCGGCCTGTAACCCAAGCAGAGGGATACCGGCACCCCCTAAAGGGGCCTGTATCTCGGGGAGCAGGGGGTCCCCAGACCTAAAACCACAGCGGTTCAGCTCAGGAGACCCTCTGCACATCTACACTATCAATAAAAATGTATTTTAAATGTATTTATTTATATTCATTTATTTATTTAGATTTATTTATTAATTGTGCTGCTGATGCTGTGTGTGAATTTTTTTTATTGTGGGTAGTGGGGGTGGGTGAAGGGGGTATTAGCCCCATCGGTGGTTGTTTAGGGCTTGCGGGGGGGTAGCAGGTGCACTTAACCCCTTCACGACCGTAGCGGTACTAACTGCTACGGTCGTGAAGGGGTTAAGTGCACCCGCAACCCCCCCGCAAGTCCTAAACTCACACCAAGGGCCAAACACCCCCTTCATCCATCCCCGCTACCCACGATAAAAAAAATTCATGCACAGCAGCCCCACAATTAATAAATAAATCTAAATAAATAAATAAATGAAGAGAAATAAATATATACTGTATATATATACTGTATATATACAGTATATATATAATAACACTCCCTATACATATACAGTATATACTGTGTATATATATACTGTATATATACATACATACATATACATATATACATATATATATACACACAGTATATACACACACATGATGAACCAATATACAAATACATGTAGAATGGTTATCAAAATCATACTGTCCTACAAATAACGCTTCTCCATACAGACAATAATAATAATCCATTTAATAATCCTAACTGATCTTACAATATAAAACATAACATTCCAATCCACACAGTACATTGCATTTACATTGTATAAATGATGCATAAAATATATGCACCATATACATTCTGCAAATGAATGTTAACAATATCATTGCAAGCTACTGTACCAGTAAATACAAACACTTCCAAACAAGTCAACTATTTTAACCAATCAAGTAAACAAAAATCAATATATACTGTAAGTACCAACCAGAAAACACAATTTAAAACCAAAGCTAACCCTTACAATACCAAGGATTACATCTACCTAATTGTAAAAAACAGTATACATTATACACACATTGAAGCATTGCAATAAATAACATACAGTACAGTACATCCCCTGTATCTCCCTGCCTTGAGTGTAATCTGTTTAAAGCCCCCTCCCCCCTAATGTTTCTGTTAAACAGATTACACTGAAGGCAGAGAGATTTAAAGACCCCTCCCCCCTAATGTTTCTGTTAAACAGATTACACTGAAGGCAGAGAGATTTAACAAAAACATTAGGGGGGAGGGGGCTTTAAACAGATTACACTGAAGGCAGAGAGATTTAAAGCCCCCTCCCCCCTAATGTTTCTGTTAAATCTCCCTCCCTGCCTGCATTGCTGAGTGCAGTGTATGTAAATGTGGGGAGGGGGGGGGAACCAATGTGCATACTGTGAGGTCTAACCACCCTCACCCCCTACCCACATACCATTACCCCCCCCATCCTGGCCATGGCCCCTCCGCTTCTGCAAAACAGACACAAAAATTAAAACATCCAAAGTAATGTCCCCTAACCCCTTAATCACCATAGCGGTTATTAACTGCTACAGTCATTAAGGGGTTAACCCACCCTCACCCACCACTCGGGATGCCTACATACCCTCCCACACTAACCCCCCCCCGTGAGGCCTAACCATCCAGTCAGTACCCACAAGGGAGGCCTACCCACATACCGTTGGGGAAACACCCCCCCCCCACCCCCAGTACCCACAATAAAAACAGTACAATGACCCCACAATAAACAGCATTATATTTATTAAATACATTACCCACCCCCTGTGCCCCCCCATAAATACAAGATTTATTCTTTTACATACAGGGTTCATAACGCAGCCCCATGCGAGTCCCCGGTGGGCTGGCACGGCACCTGGACAGACCTACAGTTTACCAGCAGCCCTTTTTACACATGTTCTGGAGGCCTGCTGGTGGATCCTGCCAGCACCATGGCCCCCAGGTGGTCTCCTTGGGTCACCGTGGGCCACAATTGGGTCCCCACGGTAGGCCCAAGGATGTCTGGGAGCCCCGGGTCAGACCCACAGGTGTCTGCGGGGCCTCGGGTGGTTCCCTCGGGGGTCTGGGGAACTCATGGGTGCTCACTACGGGTCCGCGGTGCCCCCACAGAAGTGGGACCACACATCATCATCCCCGCACCTACGGGTCGGCGGTGCCCCCACAGAAGTGGGACCACACATCGTCATCCCCGCAGACTACGTGTCCGCGGTGCCCCCACAGAAGTGGGACCACACATCGTCATCCCCGCAGACTACGTGTCCACGGTGCCCACACAGAAGTGGGACCACACATCATCATCACCGCATGTGTCACCCGTGGAACCACCAGCCTGATACCCTTGGGATACCCGAGGATACCCACAGGTGGTCTCCAGAGGTCCCACGCAGAACCACGGAACCAACCCTGAATGTAAAAAAAATAAACCTGGCCTATACATTCAATACATACATCCTCCCCCCCAACACCTACAGTACAATAATGTGCAAAATAACTATTATCCAGATATGGATAATAGATTAATTGCCCATTATTAAAAACATTAACTAGCATATACAAATAAATAAAGTACTACTGACCTCATGAATACGAAGTGTCCGTCGCCAGCGCCTTCCTTCTCTTGCCCATACAAGACATAGCCAATACCAAGCCAATACATTGCAAGTACATTCAGATATCAATTAACCCCTTAAACACCTTATCGGATAATAACCGCAAAGGTGATTAAGGGGTTAAGCCACACAGGCCCGATACCCACCCTTCACCCATGAATTTGTACTGTGGCTTCATCATGCAGCTATATATATATACTGTATATATATATACAGAGAGACAGAGAGAAAGAGAGAGATATATACAGTATATATATATACACACGTTATATACACACCCATGATAAACCAATATACAGTACAAATAAATGTAGAAGGGTTATCAAAAGCATACTGTCCTACAACCAAACACTTCTCCATACAGACACTACATTAAAATCAATTTCCTTTAAAAATCCTAACTGATCTCACAATCTATATCATCACAAACCAATGAAAAACCTCACATTCCAATATAAATGATGCCTAAATATCTATGCACAATATACATTCTGCAAATTAATCAACCAAGTAAACAAAAATCAATTAGCAATCATTATTTACATCCCTAAACAATTCACACTACATCCCGAACAATGAAACCATTAACAAATTCACGCCTAGAGCAGAACAATTAAGCCTTTGAAAAAATATAAGTACCGACAAAAATACAACCTTTACAACCAAGCCTATCCCTGACCTTCCTCAAACACACAATACAATACCAAGGAATACATCTATCTAATTTTAAAATACTTTAAACTCACAATAAAGCATAGCAGCATACACAAAATAATTTAAAACACATCTAATCCAGCTTTTAAAACATCATCATTTCTTACCCTGAATGTACAGTACAGTATATATCTCTCTAGACATATATACATACATACATACAGTGGCAAGAAATGATATACCACAAAAAAAAAAAAATACACATGTTAAAAAACCTTTTGAAAAAATTAACAAGTTAAATAAAATACATTTCTTTAGTTCACTTACCATTACTTGCCCCCACCGACTCCCGTTGCGCAGCTTACTCACGAACCAATCCACGATCAGGAACCCGTAAAATAAAAAAACATAAAATAATAAACATTAAACTAAAAATCCAAATCAATCCACGGGTCTTCTACTTGTAATCCATCTTC
Source organism: Ascaphus truei (assembly GCF_040206685.1). Lineage (NCBI taxonomy): Eukaryota > Metazoa > Chordata > Amphibia > Anura > Ascaphidae > Ascaphus > Ascaphus truei. The sequence continues at coordinate 208,305,674 of NC_134487.1, read as the reverse complement.
ATCTGTATTCTTCTTTCTTCTATCTCCTTCCAGCGGGGCGGGGCGGGGTCTTTTCCCCATCTGCGGCCATGCCCTGGTCTTCTTTCTTGCCCGGAGGCCCTTCCTCCGCGGCGTCTGGCTTCAAAATGAGACGACATAGGCTTTTAAAGGCCTATGACGTCACATTTTGCGTCATGGTTCCCACGGTCCTGATTGGGCCGTGAAAACCATGTGTTTTGGCCGACAAAAAAAAAATGATGACGTCACTTAAAGGGAATGAAAGCACAGCCAATCAGAATGGCTTTGCTTCAATTGCCTTTAAGATGACGTCATGAAAAGGCACATGGCCGTGCACACATGGTACTAGAGCCAATCAGAGCGTGGGAACTTTATCCCTACTCTGATTGGCTCTGGTATACCATGTGTCAGGAGCTTGGGGGAGAAAGGATGTGACGTCAATGAAAACCTGTCACGTGGTATGGTAGCCAATCAGAGTAGGGATGGAGTTCCCACGCTCTGATTGGCTACCGTACCACGTGACAGGTTTTCATTGACATCACATCCTTTCTCCCCCAAGCCCCTGACACATGATATACCAGAGCCAATCAGAGTAGGGATAAAGTTCCCACGCTCTGATTGGCTCTAGTACCATGTGTGCACGGCCATGTGCCTTTTCATGACGTCATCTTAAAGGCAATTGAAGCAAAGCCATTCTGATTGACTGTGCTTTCATTCCCTTTAAGTGACGTCATCATTTTTTTTTTTGTCGGCCAAAACACATGGTTTTCACGGCCCAATCAGGACCGTGGGAACCATGACGCAAAATGTGACGTCATAGGCTTTTAAAAGCCTATGTCGTCTCATTTTTAAGCCAGACGCCGCGGAGGAAGGACCTCCGGGCAAGAAAGAAGACCAGGGCGTGGCCGCAGACAGGGAGAAGACCCCGCCCCGCCCCGCTGGAAGGAGATAGAAGAAAGAAGAATACAGATGAAGATGGATTACAAGTAGAAGACCCGTGGATTGATTTGGATTTTTAGTTTAATGTTTATTATTTTATGGTTTTTTATTTTATTGGTTCCTGATCGTGGATTGGTTCTTGAGTATGCTGCGCAACGGGAGTCGGTGGGGGAAAGTAATGGTAAGTGAACTAAAGAAATGTATTTTATTTAACTTGTTAATTTTTTCAAAAGGTTTTTTAACATGTGTATTTTTTTTTTGTGGTACAGGCATACCCCGCATTAACGTACGCAATGGGACCGGAGCATGTATGTAAAGCGAAAATGTACTTAAAGTGAAGCACTACCTTTTTTCCACTTATTGATGCATGTACTGTACTGCAATCGTCGTATACGTGCATAACTGATGTAAATAACGCATTTGTAACAGGCTCTATAGTCTCCCCGCTTGCGCACAGCTTCGGTACAGGTAAGGAGCCGGTATTGCTGTTCAGGACGTACTGACAGGCGCATCCGTGAACTGCTGTTTGCCTATTGGGTGACATGTACTTACTCGCGAGTGTACTTAAAGTGAGTGTCCTTAAAGCGGGGTATTCCTGTATATCATTTCTTGCCACTGTATGTATGTATGTATATATGTCTAGAGAGATATATACATACAGGGTAAGAAATGATGTTGTTTTAAAAGCTGGATTAGATGTGTTTTAAATTATTTTGTGTATGCTGCTATGCTTTATTGTGAGTTTAAAGTATTTTAAAATTAGATAGATGTATTCCTTGGTATTGTATTGTGTGTTTGAGGAAGGTCAGGGATAGGCTTGGTTGTAAAGGTTGTATTTTTGTCGGTACTTATATTTTTTTAAAGGCTTAATTCTTCTGCTCTAGGCGTGAATTTGTTAATGGTTTCATTGTTCGGGATGTAGTGTGAATTGTTTAGGGATGTAAATAATGATTGCTAATTGATTTTTGTTTACTTGGTTGATTAATTTGCAGAATGTATATGGTGCATAGATATTTAGGCATCATTTATATTGGAATGTGAGGTTTTTCATTGGTTTGTGATGATATAGATTGTGAGATCAGTTAGGATTTTTAAAGGAAATTGATTTTAATGTAGTGTCTGTATGGAGAAGTGTTTGGTTGTAGGACAGTATGCTTTTGATAACCCTTCTACATTTATCTGTACTGTATATTGGTTTATTATGGGTGTGTATATAACGTGTGTATATGTATATATATATATACTGTATATATATATATATATATATATATATATATATACTGTATATATATATATCTCTCTCTCTCTGTCTCTCTGTACTGTATATATATACAGTATATATATATAGTTGCATGATGAAGCCACAGTACAAATTCATGGGTGAAGGGTGGGTATCGGGCCTGTGTGGCTTAACCCCTTAATCACCTTTGCGGTTATTATCCGATAAGGTGTTTAACGGGTTAATTGAAATCTGAATGTATTTGCAATGTATTGGCTTTTGATTTTTGTTTATTTGGTTGATTCATTTGCAGAATGTATATGGTGCATAGATTTTATGCATCATTTATATTGGAATGTGAGGTTTTTCATTGGTTTGTGATGATATAGATTGTGAGATCAGTTAGGATTTTTAAATGAAATTGATTTTAATGTAGTGTCTGTATGGAGAAGTGTTTGGTTGTAGGACAGTATGCTTTTGATAACCCTTCTACATTTATTTGTACTGTATATTGGTTTATCATGGGTGTGTATATAACGTGTGTATATATATATACTGTATATATCTCTCTCTCTCTCTCTCGTTCTCTCTGTCTCTCTGTACATATATACAGTATATATATATATATATAGTTGCATGATGAAGCCACAGTACAAATTCATGGGTGAAGGGTGGGTATCGGGCCTGTGTGGCTTAACCCCTTAATCACCTTTGCGGTTATTATCCGATAAGGTTTTTAACGGGTTAATTGATATCTGAATGTACTTGCAATGTATTGGCTTGGTATTGGCTATGTCTTGTATGGGCAAGAGAAGGAAGGCGCTGGCGACGGACACTTCGTATTCATGAGGTCAGTAGTACTTTATTTATTTGTATATGCTAGTTAATGTTTTTAATAATGGGCAATTAATCTATTATCCATATCTGGATAATAGTTATTTTGCACATTATTGTACTGTAGGTGTTGGGGGGGAGGGTGTATGTATTGAATGTATAGGCCAGGTTTATTTATTTTACATTCAGGGTTGGTTCCGTGGTTCTGCGTGGGACCTCTGGAGACCACCTGTGGGTATCCTCAGGTATCCCAAGGGTATCAGGCTGGTGGTTCCACGGGTGACACATGCGGGGATGATGATGTGTGGTCCCACTTCTGTGGGGGCACCACCGATCCGTAGGTACGGGGATGATGATGTGTGGTCCCACTTCTGTGGGGGCACCGCGGACCCGTAGTGAGCACCCGTGAGTTCCCCAGACCCCCGAGGGAACCACCCGAGGCCCCGCAGACACCTGTGGGTCTGACCCGGGGCTCCCAGACATCCTTGGGCCTACCGTGGGGACCCAATTGTGGCCCACGGTGACCACCTGGGGGCCATGGTGCTGGCAGGATCCACCAGCAGGCCTCCAGAACCTGTGTAAAAAGGGCTGCTGGTAAACTGTAGGTCTGTCCAGGTGCCCTGCCAGCCCACCGGGGACTCGCGTGGGGCTGCGTTATGAACCCTGTATGTAAAAGAATAAATCTTGTATTTATGGGGGGGCACAGGGGGTGGGTAATGTATTTAATAAATATAATGCTGTTTATTGTGGGTCATTGTACTGTTTTTATTGTGGGTACTGGGGGTGGGGGGGGGTTTCCCCAACGGTATGTGGGTAGGCCTCCCTTGTGGGTACTGACTGGGTGGTTAGGCCTCACGGGGGGGGGGGGGTTAGTGTGGGAGGGTATGTAGGCATCCCGAGTGGTGGGTGAGGGTGGGTTAACCCCTTAATGACTGTAGCGGTTAATAACCGCTATGGTGATTAAGGGGTTAGGGGACATTACTTTGGATGTTTTAATTTTTGTGTCTGTTTTGCAGAAGCGGAGGGGCCATGGCCAGGATGGGGGGGGGGGGGTAACGGTATGTTGGTAGGGGGTGAGGGTGGTTAGACCTCACAGTATGCACATTGGGTCCCCCCCCCTCCCCACATTTACATACACTGCACTCACAGCAATGCAGGCAGGGAGGAAGATTTAACAGAAACATTAGGGGGCTTTAAATCTCTCTGCCTTCAGTGTAATCTGTTTAACAGAAACATTAGGGGGGAGGGGGCTTTAAATCTCTCTGCCTTCAGTGTATTCTGTTTAACAGAAACATTAGGGGGGAGGGGGCTTTAAACAGGTTACACTCAAGGCAGGGAGATACAGGGGATGTACTGTACTGTATGTTGTTTATTGCAATGCTTCAATGTGTGTATAATGTATACTGTTTTTTACAATTAGATAGATGTAATCCTTGGTATTGTAAGGGTTAGCTTTGGTTTTAAATTGTGTTTTCTGGTTGGTACTTACAGTATATATTGATTTTTGTTTACTTGATTGGTTAAAATAGTTGACTTGTTTGGAAGTGTTTGTATTTACTGGTACAGTAGCTTGCAATGATATTGTTAACATTCATTTGCAGAATGTATATGGTGCATAGATTTTATGCATCATTTATACAATGTAAATGCAATGTACTGTGTGGATTGGAATGTTATGTTTTATATTGTAAGATCAGTTAGGATTATTAAATGGATTATTATTATTGTCTGTATGGAGAAGCGTTATTTGTAGGACAGTATGATTTTGATAACCATTCTACATGTATTTGTATATTGGTTCATCATGTGTGTGTATATACTGTGTGTGTATATATATATATATATATATATATATATATATGTATGTATGTATATATACAGTATATATATACACAGTATATACTGTATATGTTTAGGGATTGTTATTATATATATACAGTATATATATACAGTATATATTTATTTCTCTTCATGTATTTATTTATTTATTTAGATTTATTTATTAATTGTGGGGCTGCTGTGCGTGAATTTTTTTTATTGTGGGTAGCGGGGATGGGTGAAGGGGGTGTTTGGCCCTTGGTGTGAGTTTAGGACTTGCGGGGGGTTGCGGGTGCACTTAACCCCTTCACGACCGTAGCAGTTAATACCGCTACGGTCGTGAAGGGGTTAAGTGCACCCGCTACTCCCCCGCAAGCCCTAAACAACCACAGATGGGGCTAATACCCCCTTCACCCACCCCCACTACCCACAATCAAAAAAAATCACACACACGCTCTGTGACGTCACTGGCCCGCCCCCGGCCAGTGACGCGCCCGCCCCCGGCCCGCCCCCTGACGGCGCGTGCGGTAAGCAACCGCAAGGCCATGGAAAGCACCCGCTTTCCCTGATTCTCAGCGCGCCTCAGCGAGCAAGCAGGGAGCATGGACTCAGCCTAATAGTCAACCACAGCATCCCAACCTTTATGGGTCTTTTGTGTAATGACACACGAAAAAAGATTACAAATTGCAAACCAAGTTTCTCAAATATTTCCATGGAAGAAAAACAGGCTATCAAAACCCATCAGGGAACTAAAGATATTATTATCAAGCCTGCGGACAAGGGAGGTGGCATTGTCGTCATGAATTACTCTTACTACAGAGAAGAAATTCTGAAACAACTAAGCGACACACAACATTACAAGAAACTATCGGTGGACCCAACGTCTTCTTTCAAAAAAGAGATAGATGCCATCATACAACTGGGAATCTACAATAATTGGATCTCTGAGGACACAGGGACATTCCTAACTCAAAATCACCCACTTACGCCAGTCATATATACACTCCCTAAAAAGCACAAATCCACCACCAATCCACCGGGCAGACTGATAATATCAGTAATAGGCTCCTTCTGTCATCCTATATCCCAATACGTAGACTTTATGCTGCAACCTATGGTTGCTAAAATGCATCTTACGTCAAAGATACCAATGATTGAGAGGCGCATGCGTGACGGCTAGGTGTATGGAGGCTTGAGTGAAAAGCTCCGTCCCTGCCGGCTAATAAAGCACATAATCAAAGCACATGGACCAGGAGAAAAATAGCGACGACGGGAGTTTCAGACACCGGAGCCCTCAAGGATGCCAAAGAGAGCGGTGTCGCGTAAGAGAACTCCGGTGGTAACGGATTATTTTCGGAGAGGAGAATCGGAGTGCGTAAGCAAAGGGGAAGCAGATGGGCAAATGGCGGGCTCTGATTCAGAGAGTGATCGATCCACGAGCAGACCCGCGAGTAGAACGGGGGCTAAAGACCAGGACTGGGTCACAAGAAAAGATATGAGGGAGTTCTGTGCGGAGATGAAATCCTTCTTTCAGAAGGAGCTCTGGGACCTTAGAAAGGACATTGATAACTTAGGGGAGAGAACAAATACACTAGAGAATAAAATGGATTCCACTATTAGATGCCTCCAGAAAAATGAGAAATCCACAGCCCAACTCTACAAAATGATAGCCGATATTAATGACAGGCAGGAGGACACGGAAAATCGTGATCGGCAAAATAATATACGCCTGCGGGGGATACCGGAGTCGGTAACAGACCAAGAAGAATTTGACTCTAATTGGATGGCACATATTCTCCCTGATAAGTCAGAACTGGAGCTTCAATATGATTGATGTCATCGGGCACTATTCTCTAAACCTCAGCCGGATGACCCCCCGAGAGACAATATCATTAGGCTACACTATTTAAAAAAAAAAAGAGAGTATTTGCCAAATCGCTAGAGCATCTAAGTCCCTGGAGTTCGAAGCAGTGAAGCTCCAGGTGTTTCAGGATCTGGCCCTGTCCACCCTGTCTAAGAGAAGAGCACTAATAACTGTCACTAAGGCCCTTCATGATAAGGGGGTCCGTTATAGATGGCTTTTCCCAATCGGCCTAATGGCGATAAAGAATGGGGTGGCATTCTCGCTGAAACACCTGTCTCTTCTCCGGGACCAGTGCAGCAGCTTCCAGCTGAGGAACCTACTCCGGAGGCATCCTGGCAGAAAGTGGAGACACCAGGGAGCAAGCAAAAAGCCTAAGAACTTAAAGGAGCCATACCCGGTGGTGTGTCCTTCGTGCTCTGCTCTTTGTAAATATGGTCCCTCTGGTGGTGGGGAAGGCGAATAGTGGCCATTTTGAAGCATGCTGGTGGAGGGAGGGAAGAAGAAGTCCCCTGGTGGCGGGAAGATGTACCACGACCATCTTGGAGGCAGCGTGATGAGGTGAAAGACACGAGGACCCCATGTGGCGGAAAAATACACAGCAGCCATCCCAGATCCGGAGAGCCCCCTGGTGACAGAAGAACGCGAGGCAGACAGCTGAGCTCTCACCGGCTGCAGCACAAGGAGGAGCGGAAAGCCCGATGGAGGAGCGCAGGGATCGAGGGGACATCCCGGAAATGTGGCGGCCCGAGAGTTTAAGTGTCCCCTAGGGGACGCAGGGGGGGAAAGGCCATCCTAGCAAGAGGCACTGATGGAGGGAGGGGGGGTAGGAGTGAAGGGAAGAGGGGAGGGGGGAAGGAGTGAAGGGATGAGGGGAAGAGAAGGGGAAGGAGAAGGCAGAGGGGAGAGGAGGATGGAGGCTAGAGAGATAAGGAAGGTCAAAGTCCTCAGGAGAGGGAACCGGAGTCCGGACGACGGAGAGCAGGTGGAGGCCTCATAGAAGCAGGCGTAACCTAGAGTGGAAGGACAGGGGAGATGAAGAGGAGGAAAGAGGAGGGGGACTGAAGCACTTCGAGTTGGTATATATCAGGGAAGGGAATCGGGCAGACACACAGGAAATGGGAGAATCGAGATAGAGAGGCAAGCGGAGGAGCTGACAAGAGTCAAGGAGGAGAGAAGGGAGGCAAGGAAGGGGTACGAAAGGCAACGGTCTTAAGGGGGTAAGCAGGGAGGGGATCTAGTATTTGATATGAGGGCCCAGGTGGCACATCCTTGTATTAAGGGCCCAGACAACTAACCTCTCTCTCCACTTGCCTGCAGTAGATCTCCCTGAGGTCTCTGAAAGCGGAGATGGTCAGCCGCAGTGTACAGGAGGGGAAAAGGGCAAAACGGTGTCAGCACAGCAACAGCAACAGCAACGGGGCAGGTCCTCGGGTATCTCTACAGCTGAAATGGACCAGAGATGAAAAGGGGCCCTCCCTGCCGGAGAGAGGAACATTGGTGGAGGCCGGGTACTGGGGAAGAGGTGAACAGGGGGAGCTGACAAAATAATCAGTGGCCTCACGCGGATGGGGGGGAGCATGAGAAGGTTTTGATAGAGGGAAGGGAAAAGGTTGATCCAAGAAAGAGGTCGTAAAAGAGGGATAGGAGGGGTTATATGAACTGGGGAAGGACTGGGTGCACTTGTTCCCACCGTAAGGTTGCAGTTATAGTGGAGCACATCATAAGGGGTTGGCTGAGGATAAGGGGATGGATACAAAGGAACTTATAAGCACGTCTACTGTATATAGGTTAAGACATGGTTTTTAAAATGGTTCATTCATATCTATAGACTGGTTGAAGAGTTTCACAATGGTCAATAGAATAAAGAGGCCGGTTAGGGGACCACCTTGGTCGGTCGCCGGCGTCTCAGGTTGTGCACTGGGGAGTGATACCCAGATGCACAGTCAAGTCCCCTGGGAACCCGGGCACCGGCTGCGGTTGGTGACAGGGCGGTCTCTCCTGGGCTACCCGATACCCAGGGTATGCCCTTGGGCAAAGGGACCGTTGCTGACCTTGGTCAGCATCGGCCCCTTGCATGAGTTAACTCTCCCCCACATTTCTAACCCCTCCCTAACCTGTCCCTCTCCCAGTGGTGCGGGTTCTGGCCCTCGAGTTGGGAAAAGGATTAAGGGGTCTCGTGGTGCGAGTTCTCTACGTCAGGGATATGGTACTTAATTGCCAACTCGAAGAAGCGCAATGTCGATGACTATAGTGTCCCACAATGCTACGGGGCTGAACAGCAGAATAGCTATGGCCGACTACAAGAGGATGCAGGCCGATGTGGTGTTCCTATAGGAGACCCACTTTAATACAAAAAGCGCCTCCAAATATTGGGACAGGAACTTCAAGCGGTTTTATCTTTCCGCCGCAAAAGGGGAAAAAAAGAGGGGTAGCAATCTTGTTACACAATAATCTTCCCTTCATAGAAGAAGTGGTCAAGAGGGATAGTGACGGCAGGTTTCTAGTGTTGGTGGGCTCAATACAAGCCCAGCCAATAACGCAGGCTACAGTCTATGCCCCCTGTGAGCAAGACCCTTCATTTTTTGAGAAGTTTTTTCGTACGCTAAAGAGGGAGGCAAGAGGAGACATAATAATGGCAGGAGATTTTAATGTGGCGGTTAATCCAAAAGTGGATAGATCGGGTCCCTACAAACCTAACAAGGGGAGAATCATGGAAACCTTAAATGAAGGGTTAAACGATAACCAGCTTGTAGACATTTGGAGGGCGATGCACCCACTAGAGACGGACTAAACCTTTTTTTTCCCACCCCCATACCACCTAGAGCAGAATCGATTACTTCTTTGTATCTAGTAGACTGGTCCCGAAGATCTCCCACTCAGGGATCCATGATATTTCATGGTCGGATCATGTGCCTATAGAGCTACGGTCCACAAAAAAATTCAGAGACAGAGCTGGAGCAAATTGGAAACTCAATGAAGCCCTATTAAAAATCCCAGTGTTGGAACAGTAAATTGGTAGGGAAATTGATCAATTTTTCTAAATTAATATTGGTAGTGTAGAGTACCATTCAGTCTTGTGGGAAGCGCACAAAGCGACCCTCAGAGGGACCTTGATTAAGTTAGCGGCAAAAAGAAAACGAGAGAGAAATGAGAAAATTAACACCCTGCATTCTAAACTACGGGAACAGCTACACAGGCATAAGCAAGCTCCCAATTTGGCTCTCCTCAAAGAAATCCAAAACTCTAGAATTGAACTAAATCTGACTCTAACCTCCCAGGCAGACAATACGTTGAGTTGGTCAAAGAGGCTATTTTATGAAAAATCAAATAAACAAGACACCTTGCTAGCTAACAAATTAAGGAATAGACATCCAAATTATAGCATACGGGGGTTAAGACTGAAATCGGGAGTCACAACAGCCAACCCAAAACTTATAGTGGAGGAATTCAGGAGCTTCTATGAGGATCTCTATAACGTGGAAAAAGTGGCACATAACGATAAAACAAAGAAAGCTTTGAGAGATTTCTTGAAGGGCTCAGACCTGCCAAGACGGAGGGGTTCGGAAAGGGAAATATTAGGAGCAAATTTTACAATAGAAGAACTTACACAGGTTATCCAAGACCTAAAACCTTCAAAGGCACCTGGGCCTGATGGTTTTTCAAATCTATACTATAAAAAATATATCAAGATCTTAGCTCCCCATCTCCTTCGGATGTTTAACACTGTACTGGAAGGGGGCGCTTTCCCGGAACAGATGCTCCAAGCGTCCATCTCGGTAATTTACAAACCTGGCAAAGACCCATTAGACTGTAGGAGCTATAGGCTCATTTCACTAATTAACACATATCAAAATATATGCCAAACTGCTAGCCAATAGACTAAGTCACATCCTGCCCAGACTCGTACACCCAGATCAAGTCGAATTTATTAAGGGTCGACAAGCCGCAGATAACACACAATGGATTATTGATCTGATAGAAATAGCAAATTCATGTAAGATCCCAATTATGGTGTTGAGTCTGGATGCAGAAAAAGCCTTTGACAGGATTGACTGGCCATATCTAATAGCTACGCTTGGAGCGTTCGGATTCGGCGAACACGTGAGTAACGCGATCCTGTCCTTATACAGGGGTCCGGCTGCAAAAGTAGTACACCAGGGTTTCCCGTCGGAGCTCTTTAAGATTAAAAGCGGCACAAGACAGGGGTGCCCGTTATCACCCCATCTGTTTGCATTGTGTATGGAACCCTTAGCAGTCGAAATTAGGAACAACCCAGACGTGATGGGAGTCGAGACCGGCATAAGGTGGCACTCTACGCGGATGACGATCTCAACCCTCTGACGTCCCTACCGAACCTCTTCAACTCATTAGGGAAATTTAATAGTATATCAAGTTTTAAGATTAACCAATCCAAGTCAGAAGCACTGAATGTAAGCCTCCCGAAACAAATGGAAAAGTTGATTCAGATAAACTTCAATTTTAAGTGGCAAAACAAAGCAGTAAAATACCTAGGAGTACTCATTTCCAGGGACTACAAGACTCTCTACCAAGCAAAGTATCCCAAACTGATCCGTGCTCTGAAAGAGGACATTAGGAAATGGGCAACCTATAATAGTTCATGGCTAGGAAAGATGTACAGCGTAAAGATGAATCTCCTCCCACGCCTCCTCTATTTGTTCCAGACACTACCGGTGCCACTCAGACTGAAGGACATGCTCTCACTTCAGTCTGCAATAACCAAATTCATATGGGGAGGGAAAAAGATGAGAGTAAAGGGTCTGATTTTAAGAAAACCATCATTGGCTGGGGGGCTGGCTGTACCTTGTTTGTTGTCTTACAACAAAGCGGCACAATTATGCCAAATCTCCCAATGGCACACGAACCCTGATTCGAAAAGATGGGTAGCATTGGAAAGCGAAGTTTGCTCCCCATCGGAGTTGAACAGTTAAGCTAATCTGGTTACCCAAAAAAGCATCTAGGCTGATAAGTAAGATGCTAGCATCAATAGCTAACTCACTGGCTGCCTGGGAGTCCTCCAAATTTAAATGCAAACTCACATCTAGAGGTTCATTGATGACCCCCTTATGGGGCAATCCGGACTTTGCTCCAGGCCTGAATAGACAGGAATTTATCATCTGGAAACAAAAAGGAATTCATAGACTCCGAGATCTGGAGGGGAGAAAGGAAATTAAATCCTTCGACCAAATCAGATCGGACAAGAACCTCCCCCATCAAGAGATATTTAGATACCTCCAGATCCGTGCATATTATAATAAAATTGCCCCTCGAACCCCGCTAACCACATTTGAAAAGCTCGGTCTAGTTGAGACCGATACCAAAGGACTCATATCGCAGATTTACAGAGAGGTGATCGGTTCGGTGTAAAAGGAAGAACAAAAGCTAGGTTACATGGCGCAATGGGAATCGGAGCTAGGGGAAGTTTTGGACGACGAGGAGTGGGCCAAAATAGTAAGGGCTGTAGCTAAGAGTTCTACCTAAACAACAAAACAGGTAGCGCTAACCGCAATGTGTGTGGTGTAGTAACTATTACCTTATATATTAATTAAAACTATACATAAGGGGCTGCCTGGGACACAAAGCCTGACCCCCTGGTCAGGAAAACAGTATGGACAGGGAATAGTTCCGTGGGCGCCTATAAATTTTTTACCACTATAAAGGATATACGAAAACCAAGCCTGTTTTTCACAACCAACAGGCTTGGTTTTCGTATATCCTTTATAGTGGTAAAAAATTTATAGGCGCCCACGGAACTATTCCCTGTCCATAAGAGTTCTACCTGCACGACATTAAGGGAGAACGCATATAAAGTTTTAATGCAATGGTATCTTACCCCCATCAAATTCTCTAAATTTGTACCAGGGTACTCCCGCTGTGCCCCAGACAGTGCGGAGAAACAGCTGACCTGTTACATATGCTGTGGTCTTGCCCGTGGATTAGCCCTCTATGGCGGAAGATTAGAAATTGGCTCCAGAGGATCTTTATCCTCACAATTCCCTTAGACCCGTGGCTGTTCCTCCTGAACAGACCAACACCGGGTCTGGGCAAAACAGGCAATAAACTAGTTGCACATTTTGCAACAGCAATGCGGTGCGAGATCGCAGCATTATGGAAACAACCAGAAATTCCATCAATTCCCAAGATCAGGAACAGAATTTGGTTTGTGTGCCAGATGGAAAAATTAACGAGTGTAGTTAATAACACTGGCAAATTTTTTCTAAAAACCAGGACGCCATGGCTGGCCCAGACGGACATCCCGGGGGTTGTGAGGGATACCATATGGCTTTGATAGTAATAGATGTGTTCTCCTTTGATGGAAGCCTAAGGCGGGCACCGGAGGCTGTACCTAAGACGTTGGGAAGTCCTTGAGAGTAGACAGTGTCGGAGACCGGATCATTCACCCCGAAGGGATGAGTAAACAATGCCAGCTCCTTTGAGCTGGTAGGAGTTAGAGCTTATAGACAAAATCGGACCCGGGTCGGGGGTCAGACCCGCACCGCACCACCTCTCCCCCACCCCCTCCCTCCTGTCTTTCCCTTCCCCCCATTTCCCTTGGATTTTATGAGATATGTGTGTAATATTGGTACAATATTATGGTATACAATTTACCAGATGCTTTTCCTGTTTCTGTGATACCTCAAAAACCAATCAAATCAAAGTTATTTAAAAAAAAAAAAAGATACCAATGATTTTATTAATAAGTTGGATACCATCTCTATCGATACAACGGATAAACTTCTGGTGACCATGGATGTCTCGAGCCTATATACCAATTCATTTGAGCCTGAGGAAGCCGATCCGTCGGCGAAACGCGTTGCTCTAAATCATCTGCTGAAACTGACCCACCGAGGCTTCCGTAGTCAGATCACTGTGCAGCATTTCCAGCCGAGCAGGAGAGTCTCCCTTCCTGATCCCGGACGCGGGACCGGCTGTGACAGCTGTTCACAACACCTGATCCTGGACCACGTAAGGAGGCCAGGGGTCTACCTGTAATCTATGTGAGTCCCGTTGTAACTATTAATAAATGTATTTTATTCATATATACAAGTGAACCGTGCCTCACTCGTTTTCCCCTCCCATATAACTTATACATTACAACACCGGGGGGGAGAGCCCACCTGACAACAAGAGAGTCCTGTACCAATTTGGAACCTGAAGACAGCTCTTATTGTGCTGACCACCAGATACGGACGGGTTAATGCTAACCTAAAAAGATACCAAATCCCTGCAATTGCTCACACTGGGCCGTGTGAGTACAGTGTTGTACACTTTTTTATACCCATTCACCATACAAATTATCTATCACTGCTGGAAGAAGAGAGATTTTGCCCTATGAAAGTTACCATACATTGTGTTTGCTTACACATGGCCGTGTAAGTATTTATGTGTATTTGAGTAATCCACCACTGCATGTAATCAATCAAGACTTCTAACAACTTTTAAAAAGTGATTTTACATGCTTTTCTAATCCCTTGCTCCCCCATTGCCTGTTTGTTTTCACGTCTCTTTAAGGGCTCTGGATTAACCCCTTTTTTTGGGGTGGAAGCAGAAGGGATTCTGTTGCTGGCTCAGAGAATTAGTGAGCCACAGTTGGTTTGACGGCTCTATTGTAAGCCTATCAGTGTTTGATAACTCAAGGTAAGCGCCTGGTCTTTTTCACACTATATACCAATATCCCACATATGGAGGGCATCAAAGCTATTCAAGAACACTATTATAATTTTTCAGAACATGATGGTGGTCCCCCAACAGAGTTGATACTTCTTCTAATAGAAGTTATTCTATATAAGAACTTTTTCAGGTTCGAGAGAGGATTCTATCTGCAAATGATGGGGACAGCCATGGGCTCTAACATGGCACTCTCCAATGTCAACCTCTTTATGGACAGTTATGAACAGGTGCATCTACTAACTGATGCTCCATTTGTGGAACATATCCTTCATTACACACGTTACATGGACGATATGTTCCTGATTTGGGGAGGATAAGAGGAAGAGCTCTTACAGTATATCTCATACCTTAACCTCATTCCGTCTACAATACGGTTTACGGCAAATTACAGCATAACTAGTATCACATTTCTCGACATGTTGATCTATAAGAACTACGGGAAACTTGCAACAAGAATTTTCCAAAAAACAACAGACAAGAACACTCTACTGTACGCAACAATCCATCACCCTGTCTCACTAAAACATGGTCTCCCGTACTCGCAGGTGCTAAGAGTTAAAAGAATTACCAGTAACCCAATGGAAGTGGAGGACTCGCTACGAACAATGGCCCAACGGTTCTATGACAGGGGATAAAAAAAAAAAAAAAGAAATGACTGATGGCCTGGCCAAAGCTCGCGCAGTGGACAGAAAAACTCTACTTACACCACGTGAGATCAATACTGCGGACAAACGGGTCAACATAATCAGTACCTATACTACATCATCCATGTTCATTAAACGCAGCATTCACAAGAACTGGAATATCTTATCCAACGATGTGAGAATTGGGGATCTTTGCAAAACCCCACCTCGGCTATGCTATCGTCGAGGCCGCAATCTGGGGGACATCCTTACACAGTCAGACCCGGTTAGGAAATATGAACCAACTACCACATGGCTTAAAAAAAACACGTGGCTTTTAAGTGCTATGGCTGCATCAACTGCCAGTTCATGCAGACTGGCCAGTCATTTGCCCATCCCCATAATGGGAATCAGATTCAAATCAAAAACTATCTTAACTGTGAAACACGGTTCGTTGTATATTTTATTAGGTGTCCTTGCGGTCTATACTATATAGGCAAAACCAGCAAGATGCTAAAGGAGAGAATGGCTATTCACAGGTCCACTATCAGAACGCCCTTCAGGACTAGAGTGTAGGGAAGTGGGGAGCACGTCCCTTGGTGCGTGCTCCCTCCTTACCTGCTCGTGGTACCGCAGCTGCTGCTTCCTCCGCTGCCCCCGCTATCCATATGCGCAACCCCGCTCTCCTTACAGAGCGCGCGCGTGCACGCTCCACAGAGCTCAAATCCGCCACCCCGGCGCGTCACGCATTCTGCAAGCGCAGCCCTCACACATGACATCGCGCCACGATCACGAGCCGCGCGGCAAGTACTAATGACCTTCTTGTCTCCTGCTCCTTTTTCCGGTCCTCGCAGGGACCTCGCCTCCATTCCGCCACCTCTCCTATTGGTTCCTGGTCCCTAAAATATCCGTTCCAACTCACAGCCAGTGCTCAGCATAATTCCTCGTAGCCTAATGCTGTCCAGTGTCTTGTGCCTTGCTCTTGTCTTTCAGTTTCTACCTTGTTATTGACCCAGCCTGCCTGCGAACCACCTTTGGAATTGGACTTTGGCATACCCTCGACCTTGTGTACCTGTCTAACCCTGAACTCGGCTCCACAGATACGGACTACGCTACTCTCTCTAACCCTGAACTCGGCTCCACAGATATAGACTACGCTGCTCTCTCTAACCCCAGACCTTGGCTTACGGACTTCAATGATTCTGCTATTTCCTTCCCAGGACCAGGCAAGTATACCAAATAACCCTCTATCTACAGCCCTGACCCGGCAATGCTAACTACCACCCTTCGGGCACGCCTCCACTGCTGTGGGTGTGTGGTATTCTTCCTTCACACCTCAGTACCGGAGTCTTGTCTGGTTTGTGGGCAGCACGAGCGTTACAGTATGCTGAGCTCAACAAACCCAGACCCCCTTGAGGTGGGCCAAGCCCTGTCTTCTATCTCTGAGCACTTTCAATTTCTGGATAATCAAATTGCTTCCCTGGTTCAAAAGGTCACTACACTTTCTCTCCAACAACCCCAATCTAGAATTATCAGGCCTGCTACTATGTCTTCTGCCACCTCAGAGGGTACAGCACCACTGGAACCACGCTTCCCTAAACCAAACCGATATGCAGGTGATCCACATGGTTGTAGGGGTTTTCTAAATCGTTGCGTCATACTGTTCGAGCTAACACCCACCCGTTTCATGTCTGACAGAGCTAAGGTATCTTATATTATTGCATAGCATTCCCATCTGGGAATTAAGAGTTCAGGACGATTGCTGCGGAGACACGATGAGTCCTTATCCGCCGCCTTCTGCCAAGGACTCTCTGAATCCTTGAAGAATGAGTTAACCGCCCAAGAGAGGCCTTCCGCCCTTGAAGATCTTATAGCATTAAGTATTAAAATAGAGCAACCTATCCAGGAAAGACGAGTCGAACGCCAACAATCTCATCCTCTCACCTCTTTGTCTCTTGCTCACAGAGATCCTCCTACTTCACTACCCGGCCTTAGAGGCCCCAGAACCCATGCAGTTGGGGAGTCATTAACTCTCTTCCTTTGAGAGACTACGCCAGAGAAACAAGGGCCTATGTTTCTACTGCGGGTCCTATGGACATCACTTGCATCGCTGTCCTTCGAAACCGGGAAACTCCAGCGCCCAATGAGGTATGAGGGGTTCTCATTGGGTACTATTTCTTCTCTCTCCTCTACTAAAGAAAACCAGCCAAAAAGGGTTATGCTCCCAATCTACTTTGAAGGTCCCAACTTCCGCATTCCTGCCTCTGCATTCGTCGACTCCAGGTCTGGGGGACACTTTGTGGATCAGGATTTTGCTACCAAACATAACATCCCCCTGGTAGAGAAGTCGGTACCTGTTGGTCTCGAGGCCATAGATGGACGTCCCCTCCAACCAGCCTTCATCTCTTTGGAGACACCACTCTTGCTCCTCTCCATTAAGGATGGACACTCGGAGGAAATTTCCCTGGATGTAATAAATTCTCCTTCAGTGCAGGTAATCCTGGGGTTACCTTGGTTACAGCGTAATAATCCCCTTATAGATTGGACGGCTAAGGAAACCATACAATGGGATTTCTCTCTTAAAGAGACTACGGTCACCCCAGTAAAGATTCTAGCTGGTCTAGATACCACCAAACCTGGTAAACCTTCTCTCCGAGGTTTATTCCAAATTTTTGGATGTTTTCGACAAAGTCCGTTCAGAAACTCTTCCCCCCCATCGTCCTTTCGATTGCCCCATAGTTCTTTTGCCCGGTGCCATCCTTCCCAAGGCCAGGTCCTACCCTTTGTCCCTTCCTGAAACTAAAGCCATGTCCGAATATATTCAGGAGAACCTCAAGAAAGGCTTTATTAGAAATTCTACCTCCCCTGCGGGAGCTGGTTTCTTTTTCTTAAAGAAGAAGGATTGTTCACTTCGCCCATGCATAGGTCTTAACAAGATTACACTGAAAAAATGCTATCCTTTGTCGCTCATCTCGGAACTCTTTGACCGCCCCCAGGGTGCCACCATCTTTTCTAAACTCGATCTCCACGGAGCCTACAACCTTATTCGCATACGTGGAGGAGATGAGTGGAAGACGGCCCTTAATACACGCGACGGCCTTTACGAATATCTGGTGATGCCTTTTGGGTTATGTAATGCAGCGGCGGTTTTCCAGGAATTCGTGAACAAAATTTTCCGTGATGTCCTCAATATCTTTGTTATCGTGTATCTGGATGAAATTCTCATTTTTTCAAAGTCTCTAGACCAGCACATCCAACACACCAAGCTTGTTCTCTCTCGCCTGCACAAGAATCAACTCTACGCTAAGATGAAAAAATGTATGTTTCACCAGTCCTCCACCTCTTTTTTAGGTTAAGAACAAATTGTACGCAAAAGCGCTCCACAGATTACCATAAAATAATATTTAATACAATACAACAATTACATATAAATCACTGCATACAGAAAAAGAATCAATTAATAAAAAAGGATAACAAAATAATAATAATAAAAATAAAGATAAAAAGTCCCATACTACTGGGAACCAACACCCGTGAGTGGAAAAAACCCCCAGAGAGTTCTATATAAGAACCATACTATATAGGGTAAACAGATACCAAAAAAGTGCGTCAGACAATAGTGGCAAGCACCCTGGTATAAAAACCACGCCAAGGGGAAGGGGTACTAACAGTGAGAGGCAGCGGATGGCAGGCACGACCACCAACCGTCTGGACACTGTGATCACTCCGCAGAAAATCCCTTCCGCTCGCACTCACAGACAGTCTCCCTCCAGCTGGCGTGCACATGCGCAGAACAGCCTCCCGTGACCTCTACGCGTTTCGCACCACGTGCTTATTCAGGAGGTCATGTCGGAGGCTGTCCATGCGCATAATAACAGAACATACAGCCAATAGGGCTGCTCTCACACTAGCAGGCGTCAAAAGGCACACAGATATAGGCCAGGAGACAAGGTTTGGTTATCTTCAAGGAACATAAGGTTGAAGACTCCCACTCTGAAGTTGGCCCCAAGAACCTTTCACGATTATCGAACAGGTAAATCCTGTGGCTTACCGCCTTCAATTACCTCCTTCAATGAGAATCCCAGCGGTCTTTCATGTATCGCTATTAAAGCCGTTCATCCGGAGTTCTCAATTCCCTGACCATTCTCAAAGACCACCTCGTCACGGTTCAGGGTCAACAAGAATTTGAGAAACAGTCTATCATCGACTCCAGATTCTCCAGAGGTAAGGTTCAATTCTTAGTCCACTGGAGAGGTTTCGGGCCAGAGGAGCGTTCTTGGGTTCCACAGCATCAGATCCACACTTCAACCCTACTCGGACATTTCACCAGAAATCTCCACTCACTTTATCCTCACAATTCCCTTAGACCCGTGGCTGTTCCTCCTGAACAGACCAACACCGGGTCTGGGCAAAACAGGCAATAAACTAATTGCACATTTTGCAACAGCAATGCGGTGCGAGATCGCAGCATTATGGAAACAACCAGAAATTCCATCAATTCCCAAGATCAGGAACAGAATTTGGTTTGTGTGCCAGATGGAAAAATTAACGAGTGTAGTTAATAACACTGGCAAATTTTTTCTAAAAACCAGGACGCCATGGCTGGCCCAGACGGACATCCCGGGGGTTGTGAGGGATACCATATGGCTTTGATAGTAATAGATGTGTTCTCCTTTGATGGAAGCCTAAGGCGGGCACCGGAGGCTGTACCTAAGACGTTGGGAAGTCCTTGAGAGTAGACAGTGTCGGAGACCGGATCATTCACCCCGAAGGGATGAGTAAACAATGCCAGCTCCTTTGAGCTGGTAGGAGTTAGAGCTTATAGACAAAATCGGACCCGGGTCGGGGGTCAGACCCGCACCGCACCACCTCTCCCCCACCCCCTCCCTCCTGTCTTTCCCTTCCCCCCATTTCCCTTGGATTTTATGAGATATGTGTGTAATATTGGTACAATATTATGGTATACAATTTACCAGATGCTTTTCCTGTTTCTGTGATACCTCAAAAACCAATCAAATCAAAGTTATTTAAAAAAAAAAAAAGATACCAATGATTTTATTAATAAGTTGGATACCATCTCTATCGATACAACGGATAAACTTCTGGTGACCATGGATGTCTCGAGCCTATATACCAATTCATTTGAGCCTGAGGAAGCCGATCCGTCGGCGAAACGCGTTGCTCTAAATCATCTGCTGAAACTGACCCACCGAGGCTTCCGTAGTCAGATCACTGTGCAGCATTTCCAGCCGAGCAGGAGAGTCTCCCTTCCTGATCCCGGACGCGGGACCGGCTGTGACAGCTGTTCACAACACCTGATCCTGGACCACGTAAGGAGGCCAGGGGTCTACCTGTAATCTATGTGAGTCCCGTTGTAACTATTAATAAATGTATTTTATTCATATATACAAGTGAACCGTGCCTCACTCGTTTTCCCCTCCCATATAACTTATACATTACAACACCGGGGGGGAGAGCCCACCTGACAACAAGAGAGTCCTGTACCAATTTGGAACCTGAAGACAGCTCTTATTGTGCTGACCACCAGATACGGACGGGTTAATGCTAACCTAAAAAGATACCAAATCCCTGCAATTGCTCACACTGGGCCGTGTGAGTACAGTGTTGTACACTTTTTTATACCCATTCACCATACAAATTATCTATCACTGCTGGAAGAAGAGAGATTTTGCCCTATGAAAGTTACCATACATTGTGTTTGCTTACACATGGCCGTGTAAGTATTTATGTGTATTTGAGTAATCCACCACTGCATGTAATCAATCAAGACTTCTAACAACTTTTAAAAAGTGATTTTACATGCTTTTCTAATCCCTTGCTCCCCCATTGCCTGTTTGTTTTCACGTCTCTTTAAGGGCTCTGGAT
This sequence comes from Ascaphus truei, assembly GCF_040206685.1. NCBI lineage: Eukaryota > Metazoa > Chordata > Amphibia > Anura > Ascaphidae > Ascaphus > Ascaphus truei. The sequence goes on along the minus strand of NC_134487.1, from coordinate 208,284,805 downwards.
TAACCCCTTTTTTTGGGGTGGAAGCAGAAGGGATTCTGTTGCTGGCTCAGAGAATTAGTGAGCCACAGTTGGTTTGACGGCTCTATTGTAAGCCTATCAGTGTTTGATAACTCAAGGTAAGCGCCTGGTCTTTTTCACACTATATACCAATATCCCACATATGGAGGGCATCAAAGCTATTCAAGAACACTATTATAATTTTTCAGAACATGATGGTGGTCCCCCAACAGAGTTGATACTTCTTCTAATAGAAGTTATTCTATATAAGAACTTTTTCAGGTTCGAGAGAGGATTCTATCTGCAAATGATGGGGACAGCCATGGGCTCTAACATGGCACTCTCCAATGTCAACCTCTTTATGGACAGTTATGAACAGGTGCATCTACTAACTGATGCTCCATTTGTGGAACATATCCTTCATTACACACGTTACATGGACGATATGTTCCTGATTTGGGGAGGATAAGAGGAAGAGCTCTTACAGTATATCTCATACCTTAACCTCATTCCGTCTACAATACGGTTTACGGCAAATTACAGCATAACTAGTATCACATTTCTCGACATGTTGATCTATAAGAACTACGGGAAACTTGCAACAAGAATTTTCCAAAAAACAACAGACAAGAACACTCTACTGTACGCAACAATCCATCACCCTGTCTCACTAAAACATGGTCTCCCGTACTCGCAGGTGCTAAGAGTTAAAAGAATTACCAGTAACCCAATGGAAGTGGAGGACTCGCTACGAACAATGGCCCAACGGTTCTATGACAGGGGATAAAAAAAAAAAAAAAGAAATGACTGATGGCCTGGCCAAAGCTCGCGCAGTGGACAGAAAAACTCTACTTACACCACGTGAGATCAATACTGCGGACAAACGGGTCAACATAATCAGTACCTATACTACATCATCCATGTTCATTAAACGCAGCATTCACAAGAACTGGAATATCTTATCCAACGATGTGAGAATTGGGGATCTTTGCAAAACCCCACCTCGGCTATGCTATCGTCGAGGCCGCAATCTGGGGGACATCCTTACACAGTCAGACCCGGTTAGGAAATATGAACCAACTACCACATGGCTTAAAAAAAACACGTGGCTTTTAAGTGCTATGGCTGCATCAACTGCCAGTTCATGCAGACTGGCCAGTCATTTGCCCATCCCCATAATGGGAATCAGATTCAAATCAAAAACTATCTTAACTGTGAAACACGGTTCGTTGTATATTTTATTAGGTGTCCTTGCGGTCTATACTATATAGGCAAAACCAGCAAGATGCTAAAGGAGAGAATGGCTATTCACAGGTCCACTATCAGAACGCCCTTCAGGACTAGAGTGTAGGGAAGTGGGGAGCACGTCCCTTGGTGCGTGCTCCCTCCTTACCTGCTCGTGGTACCGCAGCTGCTGCTTCCTCCGCTGCCCCCGCTATCCATATGCGCAACCCCGCTCTCCTTACAGAGCGCGCGCGTGCACGCTCCACAGAGCTCAAATCCGCCACCCCGGCGCGTCACGCATTCTGCAAGCGCAGCCCTCACACATGACATCGCGCCACGATCACGAGCCGCGCGGCAAGTACTAATGACCTTCTTGTCTCCTGCTCCTTTTTCCGGTCCTCGCAGGGACCTCGCCTCCATTCCGCCACCTCTCCTATTGGTTCCTGGTCCCTAAAATATCCGTTCCAACTCACAGCCAGTGCTCAGCATAATTCCTCGTAGCCTAATGCTGTCCAGTGTCTTGTGCCTTGCTCTTGTCTTTCAGTTTCTACCTTGTTATTGACCCAGCCTGCCTGCGAACCACCTTTGGAATTGGACTTTGGCATACCCTCGACCTTGTGTACCTGTCTAACCCTGAACTCGGCTCCACAGATACGGACTACGCTACTCTCTCTAACCCTGAACTCGGCTCCACAGATATAGACTACGCTGCTCTCTCTAACCCCAGACCTTGGCTTACGGACTTCAATGATTCTGCTATTTCCTTCCCAGGACCAGGCAAGTATACCAAATAACCCTCTATCTACAGCCCTGACCCGGCAATGCTAACTACCACCCTTCGGGCACGCCTCCACTGCTGTGGGTGTGTGGTATTCTTCCTTCACACCTCAGTACCGGAGTCTTGTCTGGTTTGTGGGCAGCACGAGCGTTACAGTATGCTGAGCTCAACAAACCCAGACCCCCTTGAGGTGGGCCAAGCCCTGTCTTCTATCTCTGAGCACTTTCAATTTCTGGATAATCAAATTGCTTCCCTGGTTCAAAAGGTCACTACACTTTCTCTCCAACAACCCCAATCTAGAATTATCAGGCCTGCTACTATGTCTTCTGCCACCTCAGAGGGTACAGCACCACTGGAACCACGCTTCCCTAAACCAAACCGATATGCAGGTGATCCACATGGTTGTAGGGGTTTTCTAAATCGTTGCGTCATACTGTTCGAGCTAACACCCACCCGTTTCATGTCTGACAGAGCTAAGGTATCTTATATTATTGCATAGCATTCCCATCTGGGAATTAAGAGTTCAGGACGATTGCTGCGGAGACACGATGAGTCCTTATCCGCCGCCTTCTGCCAAGGACTCTCTGAATCCTTGAAGAATGAGTTAACCGCCCAAGAGAGGCCTTCCGCCCTTGAAGATCTTATAGCATTAAGTATTAAAATAGAGCAACCTATCCAGGAAAGACGAGTCGAACGCCAACAATCTCATCCTCTCACCTCTTTGTCTCTTGCTCACAGAGATCCTCCTACTTCACTACCCGGCCTTAGAGGCCCCAGAACCCATGCAGTTGGGGAGTCATTAACTCTCTTCCTTTGAGAGACTACGCCAGAGAAACAAGGGCCTATGTTTCTACTGCGGGTCCTATGGACATCACTTGCATCGCTGTCCTTCGAAACCGGGAAACTCCAGCGCCCAATGAGGTATGAGGGGTTCTCATTGGGTACTATTTCTTCTCTCTCCTCTACTAAAGAAAACCAGCCAAAAAGGGTTATGCTCCCAATCTACTTTGAAGGTCCCAACTTCCGCATTCCTGCCTCTGCATTCGTCGACTCCAGGTCTGGGGGACACTTTGTGGATCAGGATTTTGCTACCAAACATAACATCCCCCTGGTAGAGAAGTCGGTACCTGTTGGTCTCGAGGCCATAGATGGACGTCCCCTCCAACCAGCCTTCATCTCTTTGGAGACACCACTCTTGCTCCTCTCCATTAAGGATGGACACTCGGAGGAAATTTCCCTGGATGTAATAAATTCTCCTTCAGTGCAGGTAATCCTGGGGTTACCTTGGTTACAGCGTAATAATCCCCTTATAGATTGGACGGCTAAGGAAACCATACAATGGGATTTCTCTCTTAAAGAGACTACGGTCACCCCAGTAAAGATTCTAGCTGGTCTAGATACCACCAAACCTGGTAAACCTTCTCTCCGAGGTTTATTCCAAATTTTTGGATGTTTTCGACAAAGTCCGTTCAGAAACTCTTCCCCCCCATCGTCCTTTCGATTGCCCCATAGTTCTTTTGCCCGGTGCCATCCTTCCCAAGGCCAGGTCCTACCCTTTGTCCCTTCCTGAAACTAAAGCCATGTCCGAATATATTCAGGAGAACCTCAAGAAAGGCTTTATTAGAAATTCTACCTCCCCTGCGGGAGCTGGTTTCTTTTTCTTAAAGAAGAAGGATTGTTCACTTCGCCCATGCATAGGTCTTAACAAGATTACACTGAAAAAATGCTATCCTTTGTCGCTCATCTCGGAACTCTTTGACCGCCCCCAGGGTGCCACCATCTTTTCTAAACTCGATCTCCACGGAGCCTACAACCTTATTCGCATACGTGGAGGAGATGAGTGGAAGACGGCCCTTAATACACGCGACGGCCTTTACGAATATCTGGTGATGCCTTTTGGGTTATGTAATGCAGCGGCGGTTTTCCAGGAATTCGTGAACAAAATTTTCCGTGATGTCCTCAATATCTTTGTTATCGTGTATCTGGATGAAATTCTCATTTTTTCAAAGTCTCTAGACCAGCACATCCAACACACCAAGCTTGTTCTCTCTCGCCTGCACAAGAATCAACTCTACGCTAAGATGAAAAAATGTATGTTTCACCAGTCCTCCACCTCTTTTTTAGGTTAAGAACAAATTGTACGCAAAAGCGCTCCACAGATTACCATAAAATAATATTTAATACAATACAACAATTACATATAAATCACTGCATACAGAAAAAGAATCAATTAATAAAAAAGGATAACAAAATAATAATAATAAAAATAAAGATAAAAAGTCCCATACTACTGGGAACCAACACCCGTGAGTGGAAAAAACCCCCAGAGAGTTCTATATAAGAACCATACTATATAGGGTAAACAGATACCAAAAAAGTGCGTCAGACAATAGTGGCAAGCACCCTGGTATAAAAACCACGCCAAGGGGAAGGGGTACTAACAGTGAGAGGCAGCGGATGGCAGGCACGACCACCAACCGTCTGGACACTGTGATCACTCCGCAGAAAATCCCTTCCGCTCGCACTCACAGACAGTCTCCCTCCAGCTGGCGTGCACATGCGCAGAACAGCCTCCCGTGACCTCTACGCGTTTCGCACCACGTGCTTATTCAGGAGGTCATGTCGGAGGCTGTCCATGCGCATAATAACAGAACATACAGCCAATAGGGCTGCTCTCACACTAGCAGGCGTCAAAAGGCACACAGATATAGGCCAGGAGACAAGGTTTGGTTATCTTCAAGGAACATAAGGTTGAAGACTCCCACTCTGAAGTTGGCCCCAAGAACCTTTCACGATTATCGAACAGGTAAATCCTGTGGCTTACCGCCTTCAATTACCTCCTTCAATGAGAATCCCAGCGGTCTTTCATGTATCGCTATTAAAGCCGTTCATCCGGAGTTCTCAATTCCCTGACCATTCTCAAAGACCACCTCGTCACGGTTCAGGGTCAACAAGAATTTGAGAAACAGTCTATCATCGACTCCAGATTCTCCAGAGGTAAGGTTCAATTCTTAGTCCACTGGAGAGGTTTCGGGCCAGAGGAGCGTTCTTGGGTTCCACAGCATCAGATCCACACTTCAACCCTACTCGGACATTTCACCAGAAATCTCCACTCACTTTATCCTCACAATTCCCTTAGACCCGTGGCTGTTCCTCCTGAACAGACCAACACCGGGTCTGGGCAAAACAGGCAATAAACTAATTGCACATTTTGCAACAGCAATGCGGTGCGAGATCGCAGCATTATGGAAACAACCAGAAATTCCATCAATTCCCAAGATCAGGAACAGAATTTGGTTTGTGTGCCAGATGGAAAAATTAACGAGTGTAGTTAATAACACTGGCAAATTTTTTCTAAAAACCAGGACGCCATGGCTGGCCCAGACGGACATCCCGGGGGTTGTGAGGGATACCATATGGCTTTGATAGTAATAGATGTGTTCTCCTTTGATGGAAGCCTAAGGCGGGCACCGGAGGCTGTACCTAAGACGTTGGGAAGTCCTTGAGAGTAGACAGTGTCGGAGACCGGATCATTCACCCCGAAGGGATGAGTAAACAATGCCAGCTCCTTTGAGCTGGTAGGAGTTAGAGCTTATAGACAAAATCGGACCCGGGTCGGGGGTCAGACCCGCACCGCACCACCTCTCCCCCACCCCCTCCCTCCTGTCTTTCCCTTCCCCCCATTTCCCTTGGATTTTATGAGATATGTGTGTAATATTGGTACAATATTATGGTATACAATTTACCAGATGCTTTTCCTGTTTCTGTGATACCTCAAAAACCAATCAAATCAAAGTTATTTAAAAAAAAAAAAAGATACCAATGATTTTATTAATAAGTTGGATACCATCTCTATCGATACAACGGATAAACTTCTGGTGACCATGGATGTCTCGAGCCTATATACCAATTCATTTGAGCCTGAGGAAGCCGATCCGTCGGCGAAACGCGTTGCTCTAAATCATCTGCTGAAACTGACCCACCGAGGCTTCCGTAGTCAGATCACTGTGCAGCATTTCCAGCCGAGCAGGAGAGTCTCCCTTCCTGATCCCGGACGCGGGACCGGCTGTGACAGCTGTTCACAACACCTGATCCTGGACCACGTAAGGAGGCCAGGGGTCTACCTGTAATCTATGTGAGTCCCGTTGTAACTATTAATAAATTTATTTTATTCATATATACAAGTGAACCGTGCCTCACTCGTTTTCCCCTCCCATATAACTTATACATTACAACACCGGGGGGGAGAGCCCACCTGACAACAAGAGAGTCCTGTACCAATTTGGAACCTGAAGACAGCTCTTATTGTGCTGACCACCAGATACGGACGGGTTAATGCTAACCTAAAAAGATACCAAATCCCTGCAATTGCTCACACTGGGCCGTGTGAGTACAGTGTTGTACACTTTTTTATACCCATTCACCATACAAATTATCTATCACTGCTGGAAGAAGAGAGATTTTGCCCTATGAAAGTTACCATACATTGTGTTTGCTTACACATGGCCGTGTAAGTATTTATGTGTATTTGAGTAATCCACCACTGCATGTAATCAATCAAGACTTCTAACAACTTTTAAAAAGTGATTTTACATGCTTTTCTAATCCCTTGCTCCCCCATTGCCTGTTTGTTTTCACGTCTCTTTAAGGGCTCTGGATTAACCCCTTTTTTTGGGGTGGAAGCAGAAGGGATTCTGTTGCTGGCTCAGAGAATTAGTGAGCCACAGTTGGTTTGACGGCTCTATTGTAAGCCTATCAGTGTTTGATAACTCAAGGTAAGCGCCTGGTCTTTTTCACACTATATACCAATATCCCACATATGGAGGGCATCAAAGCTATTCAAGAACACTATTATAATTTTTCAGAACATGATGGTGGTCCCCCAACAGAGTTGATACTTCTTCTAATAGAAGTTATTCTATATAAGAACTTTTTCAGGTTCGAGAGAGGATTCTATCTGCAAATGATGGGGACAGCCATGGGCTCTAACATGGCACTCTCCAATGTCAACCTCTTTATGGACAGTTATGAACAGGTGCATCTACTAACTGATGCTCCATTTGTGGAACATATCCTTCATTACACACGTTACATGGACGATATGTTCCTGATTTGGGGAGGATAAGAGGAAGAGCTCTTACAGTATATCTCATACCTTAACCTCATTCCGTCTACAATACGGTTTACGGCAAATTACAGCATAACTAGTATCACATTTCTCGACATGTTGATCTATAAGAACTACGGGAAACTTGCAACAAGAATTTTCCAAAAAACAACAGACAAGAACACTCTACTGTACGCAACAATCCATCACCCTGTCTCACTAAAACATGGTCTCCCGTACTCGCAGGTGCTAAGAGTTAAAAGAATTACCAGTAACCCAATGGAAGTGGAGGACTCGCTACGAACAATGGCCCAACGGTTCTATGACAGGGGATAAAAAAAAAAAAAAGAAATGACTGATGGCCTGGCCAAAGCTCGCGCAGTGGACAGAAAAACTCTACTTACACCACGTGAGATCAATACTGCGGACAAACGGGTCAACATAATCAGTACCTATACTACATCATCCATGTTCATTAAACGCAGCATTCACAAGAACTGGAATATCTTATCCAACGATGTGAGAATTGGGGATCTTTGCAAAACCCCACCTCGGCTATGCTATCGTCGAGGCCGCAATCTGGGGGACATCCTTACACAGTCAGACCCGGTTAGGAAATATGAACCAACTACCACATGGCTTAAAAAAAACACGTGGCTTTTAAGTGCTATGGCTGCATCAACTGCCAGTTCATGCAGACTGGCCAGTCATTTGCCCATCCCCATAATGGGAATCAGATTCAAATCAAAAACTATCTTAACTGTGAAACACGGTTCGTTGTATATTTTATTAGGTGTCCTTGCGGTCTATACTATATAGGCAAAACCAGCAAGATGCTAAAGGAGAGAATGGCTATTCACAGGTCCACTATCAGAACGCCCTTCAGGACTAGAGTGTAGGGAAGTGGGGAGCACGTCCCTTGGTGCGTGCTCCCTCCTTACCTGCTCGTGGTACCGCAGCTGCTGCTTCCTCCGCTGCCCCCGCTATCCATATGCGCAACCCCGCTCTCCTTACAGAGCGCGCGCGTGCACGCTCCACAGAGCTCAAATCCGCCACCCCGGCGCGTCACGCATTCTGCAAGCGCAGCCCTCACACATGACATCGCGCCACGATCACGAGCCGCGCGGCAAGTACTAATGACCTTCTTGTCTCCTGCTCCTTTTTCCGGTCCTCGCAGGGACCTCGCCTCCATTCCGCCACCTCTCCTATTGGTTCCTGGTCCCTAAAATATCCGTTCCAACTCACAGCCAGTGCTCAGCATAATTCCTCGTAGCCTAATGCTGTCCAGTGTCTTGTGCCTTGCTCTTGTCTTTCAGTTTCTACCTTCTTATTGACCCAGCCTGCCTGCGAACCACCTTTGGAATTGGACTTTGGCATACCCTCGACCTTGTGTACCTGTCTAACCCTGAACTCGGCTCCACAGATACGGACTACGCTACTCTCTCTAACCCTGAACTCGGCTCCACAGATATAGACTACGCTGCTCTCTCTAACCCCAGACCTTGGCTTATGGACTTCAATGATTCTGCTATTTCCTTCCCAGGACCAGGCAAGTATACCAAATAACCCTCTATCTACAGCCCTGACCCGGCAATGCTAACTACCACCCTTCGGGCACGCCTCCACTGCTGTGGGTGTGTGGTATTCTTCCTTCACACCTCAGTACCGGAGTCTTGTCTGGTTTGTGGGCAGCACGAGCGTTACAGTATGCTGAGCTCAACAAACCCAGACCCCCTTGAGGTGGGCCAAGCCCTGTCTTCTATCTCTGAGCACTTTCAATTTCTGGATAATCAAATTGCTTCCCTGGTTCAAAAGGTCACTACACTTTCTCTCCAACAACCCCAATCTAGAATTATCAGGCCTGCTACTATGTCTTCTGCCACCTCAGAGGGTACAGCACCACTGGAACCACGCTTCCCTAAACCAAACCGATATGCAGGTGATCCACATGGTTGTAGGGGTTTTCTAAATCGTTGCGTCATACTGTTCGAGCTAACACCCACCCGTTTCACGTCTGACAGAGCTAAGGTATCTTATATTATTGCATAGCATTCCCATCTGGGAATTAAGAGTTCAGGACGATTGCTGCGGAGACACGATGAGTCCTTATCCGCCGCCTTCTGCCAAGGACTCTCTGAATCCTTGAAGAATGAGTTAACCGCCCAAGAGAGGCCTTCCGCCCTTGAAGATCTTATAGCATTAAGTATTAAAATAGAGCAACCTATCCAGGAAAGACGAGTCGAACGCCAACAATCTCATCCTCTCACCTCTTTGTCTCTTGCTCACAGAGATCCTCCTACTTCACTACCCGGCCTTAGAGGCCCCAGAACCCATGCAGTTGGGGAGTCATTAACTCTCTTCCTTTGAGAGACTACGCCAGAGAAACAAGGGCCTATGTTTCTACTGCGGGTCCTATGGACATCACTTGCATCGCTGTCCTTCGAAACCGGGAAACTCCAGCGCCCAATGAGGTATGAGGGGTTCTCATTGGGTACTATTTCTTCTCTCTCCTCTACTAAAGAAAACCAGCCAAAAAGGGTTATGCTCCCAATCTACTTTGAAGGTCCCAACTTCCGCATTCCTGCCTCTGCATTCGTCGACTCCGGGTCTGGGGGACACTTTGTGGATAAGGATTTTGCTACCAAACATAACATCCCCCTGGTAGAGAAGTCGGTACCTGTTGGTCTCGAGGCCATAGATGGACGTCCCCTCCAACCAGCCTTCATCTCTTTGGAGACACCACTCTTGCTCCTCTCCATTAAGGATGGACACTCGGAGGAAATTTCCCTGGATGTAATAAATTCTCCTTCAGTGCAGGTAATCCTGGGGTTACCTTGGTTACAGCGTAATAATCCCCTTATAGATTGGACGGCTAAGGAAACCATACAATGGGATTTCTCTCTTAAAGAGACTACGGTCACCCCAGTAAAGATTCTAGCTGGTCTAGATACCACCAAACCTGGTAAACCTTCTCTCCGAGGTTTATTCCAAATTTTTGGATGTTTTCGACAAAGTCCGTTCAGAAACTCTTCCCCCCCATCGTCCTTTCGATTGCCCCATAGTTCTTTTGCCCGGTGCCATCCTTCCCAAGGCCAGGTCCTACCCTTTGTCCCTTCCTGAAACTAAAGCCATGTCCGAATATATTCAGGAGAACCTCAAGAAAGGCTTTATTAGAAATTCTACCTCCCCTGCGGGAGCTGGTTTCTTTTTCTTAAAGAAGAAGGATTGTTCACTTCGCCCATGCATAGGTCTTAACAAGATTACACTGAAAAAATGCTATCCTTTGTCGCTCATCTCGGAACTCTTTGACCGCCCCCAGGGTGCCACCATCTTTTCTAAACTCGATCTCCACGGAGCCTACAACCTTATTCGCATACGTGGAGGAGATGAGTGGAAGACGGCTCTTAATACACGCGACGGCCTTTACGAATATCTGGTGATGCCTTTTGGGTTATGTAATGCAGCGGCGGTTTTCCAGGAATTCGTGAACAAAATTTTCCGTGATGTCCTCAATATCTTTGTTATCGTGTATCTGGATGAAATTCTCATTTTTTCAAAGTCTCTAGACCAGCACATCCAACACACCAAGCTTGTTCTCTCTCGCCTGCACAAGAATCAACTCTACGCTAAGATGAAAAAATGTATGTTTCACCAGTCCTCCACCTCTTTTTTAGGTTAAGAACAAATTGTACGCAAAAGCGCTCCACAGATTACCATAAAATAATATTTAATACAATACAACAATTACATATAAATCACTGCATACAGAAAAAGAATCAATTAATAAAAAAGGATAACAAAATAATAATAATAAAAATAAAGATAAAAAGTCCCATACTACTGGGAACCAACCCCCGTGAGTGGAAAAACCCCCCAGAGAGTTCTATATAAGAACCATACTATATAGGGTAAACAGATACCAAAAAAGTGCGTCAGACAATAGTGGCAAGCACCCTGGTATAAAAACCACGCCAAGGGGAAGGGGTACTAACAGTGAGAGGCAGCGGATGGCAGGCACGACCACCAACGGTCTGGACACTGTGATCACTCCGCAGAAAATCCCTTCCGCTCGCACTCACAGACAGTCTCCCTCCAGCTGGCGTGCACATGCGCAGAACAGCCTCCCGTGACCTCTACGCGTTTCGCACCACGTGCTTATTCAGGAGGTCATGTCGGAGGCTGTCCATGCGCATAATAACAGAACATACAGCCAATAGGGCTGCTCTCACACTAGCAGGCGTCAAAAGGCACACAGATATAGGCCAGGAGACAAGGTTTGGTTATCTTCAAGGAACATAAGGTTGAAGACTCCCACTCTGAAGTTGGCCCCAAGAACCTTTCACGATTATCGAACAGGTAAATCCTGTGGCTTACCGCCTTCAATTACCTCCTTCAATGAGAATCCCAGCGGTCTTTCATGTATCGCTATTAAAGCCGTTCATCCGGAGTTCTCAATTCCCTGACCATTCTCAAAGACCACCTCGTCACGGTTCAGGGTCAACAAGAATTTGAGAAACAGTCTATCATCGACTCCAGATTCTCCAGAGGTAAGGTTCAATTCTTAGTCCACTGGAGAGGTTTCGGGCCAGAGGAGCGTTCTTGGGTTCCACAGCATCAGATCCACACTTCAACCCTACTCGGACGTTTCACCAGAAATCTCCACTCACTTTATCCTCACAATTCCCTTAGACCCGTGGCTGTTCCTCCTGAACAGACCAACACCGGGTCTGGGCAAAACAGGCAATAAACTAGTTGCACATTTTGCAACAGCAATGCGGTGCGAGATCGCAGCATTATGGAAACAACCAGAAATTCCATCAATTCCCAAGATCAGGAACAGAATTTGGTTTGTGTGCCAGATGGAAAAATTAACGAGTGTAGTTAATAACACTGGCAAATTTTTTCTAAAAACCAGGACGCCATGGCTGGCCCAGACGGACATCCCGGGGGTTGTGAGGGATACCATATGGCTTTGATAGTAATAGATGTGTTCTCCTTTGATGGAAGCCTAAGGCGGGCACCGGAGGCTGTACCTAAGACGTTGGGAAGTCCTTGAGAGTAGACAGTGTCGGAGACCGGATCATTCACCCCGAAGGGATGAGTAAACAATGCCAGCTCCTTTGAGCTGGTAGGAGTTAGAGCTTATAGACAAAATCGGACCCGGGTCGGGGGTCAGACCCGCACCGCACCACCTCTCCCCCACCCCCTCCCTCCTGTCTTTCCCTTCCCCCCATTTCCCTTGGATTTTATGAGATATGTGTGTAATATTGGTACAATATTATGGTATACAATTTACCAGATGCTTTTCCTGTTTCTGTGATACCTCAAAAACCAATAAAATCAAAGTTATTTAAAAAAAAAAAAAGATACCAATGATTTTATTAATAAGTTGGATACCATCTCTATCGATACAACGGATAAACTTCTGGTGACCATGGATGTCTCGAGCCTATATACCAATTCATTTGAGCCTGAGGAAGCCGATCCGTCGGCGAAACGCGTTGCTCTAAATCATCTGCTGAAACTGACCCACCGAGGCTTCCGTAGTCAGATCACTGTGCAGCATTTCCAGCCGAGCAGGAGAGTCTCCCTTCCTGATCCCGGACGCGGGACCGGCTGTGACAGCTGTTCACAACACCTGATCCTGGACCACGTAAGGAGGCCAGGGGTCTACCTGTAATCTATGTGAGTCCCGTTGTAACTATTAATAAATTTATTTTATTCATATATACAAGTGAACCGTGCCTCACTCGTTTTCCCCTCCCATATAACTTATACATTACAACACCGGGGGGGAGAGCCCACCTGACAACAAGAGAGTCCTGTACCAATTTGGAACCTGAAGACAGCTCTTATTGTGCTGACCACCAGATACGGACGGGTTAATGCTAACCTAAAAAGATACCAAATCCCTGCAATTGCTCACACTGGGCCGTGTGAGTACAGTGTTGTACACTTTTTTATACCCATTCACCATACAAATTATCTATCACTGCTGGAAGAAGAGAGATTTTGCCCTATGAAAGTTACCATACATTGTGTTTGCTTACACATGGCCGTGTAAGTATTTATGTGTATTTGAGTAATCCACCACTGCATGTAATCAATCAAGACTTCTAACAACTTTTAAAAAGTGATTTTACATGCTTTTCTAATCCCTTGCTCCCCCATTGCCTGTTTGTTTTCACGTCTCTTTAAGGGCTCTGGATTAACCCCTTTATTTGGGGTGGAAGCAGAAGGGATTCTGTTGCTGGCTCAGAGAATTAGTGAGCCACAGTTGGTTTGACGGCTCTATTGTAAGCCTATCAGTGTTTGATAACTCAAGGTAAGCGCCTGGTCTTTTTCACACTATATACCAATATCCCACATATGGAGGGCATCAAAGCTATTCAAGAACACTATTATAATTTTTCAGAACATGATGGTGGTCCCCCAACAGAGTTGATACTTCTTCTAATAGAAGTTATTCTATATAAGAACTTTTTCAGGTTCGAGAGAGGATTCTATCTGCAAATGATGGGGACAGCCATGGGCTCTAACATGGCACTCTCCAATGTCAACCTCTTTATGGACAGTTATGAACAGGTGCATCTACTAACTGATGCTCCATTTGTGGAACATATCCTTCATTACACACGTTACATGGACGATATGTTCCTGATTTGGGGAGGATAAGAGGAAGAGCTCTTACAGTATATCTCATACCTTAACCTCATTCCGTCTACAATACGGTTTACGGCAAATTACAGCATAACTAGTATCACATTTCTCGACATGTTGATCTATAAGAACTACGGGAAAATTGCAACAAGAATTTTCCAAAAAACAACAGACAAGAACACTCTACTGTACGCAACAATCCATCACCCTGTCTCACTAAAACATGGTCTCCCGTACTCGCAGGTGCTAAGAGTTAAAAGAATTACCAGTAACCCAATGGAAGTGGAGGACTCGCTACGAACAATGGCCCAACGGTTCTATGACAGGGGATAAAAAAAAAAAAAAGAAATGACTGATGGCCTGGCCAAAGCTCGCGCAGTGGACAGAAAAACTCTACTTACACCACGTGAGATCAATACTGCGGACAAACGGGTCAACATAATCAGTACCTATACTACATCATCCATGTTCATTAAACGCAGCATTCACAAGAACTGGAATATCTTATCCAACGATGTGAGAATTGGGGATCTTTGCAAAACCCCACCTCGGCTATGCTATCGTCGAGGCCGCAATCTGGGGGACATCCTTACACAGTCAGACCCGGTTAGGAAATATGAACCAACTACCACATGGCTTAAAAAAAACACGTGGCTTTTAAGTGCTATGGCTGCATCAACTGCCAGTTCATGCAGACTGGCCAGTCATTTGCCCATCCCCATAATGGGAATCAGATTCAAATCAAAAACTATCTTAACTGTGAAACACGGTTCGTTGTATATTTTATTAGGTGTCCTTGCGGTCTATACTATATAGGCAAAACCAGCAAGATGCTAAAGGAGAGAATGGCTATTCACAGGTCCACTATCAGAACGCCCTTCAGGACTAGAGTGTAGGGAAGTGGGGAGCACGTCCCTTGGGGCGTGCTCCCTCCTTACCTGCTCGTGGTACCGCAGCTGCTGCTTCCTCCGCTGCCCCCGCTATCCATATGCGCAACCCCGCTCTCCTTACAGAGCGCGCGCGTGCACGCTCCACAGAGCTCAAATCTGCCACCCCGGCGCGTCACGCATTCTGCAAGCGCAGCCCTCACACATGACATCGCGCCACGATCACGAGCCGCGCGGCAAGTACTAATGACCTTCTTGTCTCCTGCTCCTTTTTCCGGTCCTCGCAGGGACCTCGCCTCCATTCCGCCACCTCTCCTATTGGTTCCTGGTCCCTAAAATATCCGTTCCAACTCACAGCCAGTGCTCAGCATAATTCCTCGTAGCCTAATGCTGTCCAGTGTCTTGTGCCTTGCTCTTGTCTTTCAGTTTCTACCTTGTTATTGACCCAGCCTGCCTGCGAACCACCTTTGGAATTGGACTTTGGCATACCCTCGACCTTGTGTACCTGTCTAACCCTGAACTCGGCTCCACAGATACGGACTACGCTACTCTCTCTAACCCTGAACTCGGCTCCACAGATATAGACTACGCTGCTCTCTCTAACCCCAGACCTTGGCTTACGGACTTCAATGATTCTGCTATTTCCTTCCCAGGACCAGGCAAGTATACCAAATAACCCTCTATCTACAGCCCTGACCCGGCAATGCTAACTACCACCCTTCGGGCACGCCTCCACTGCTGTGGGTGTGTGGTATTCTTCCTTCACACCTCAGTACCGGAGTCTTGTCTGGTTTGTGGGCAGCACGAGCGTTACAGTATGCTGAGCTCAACAAACCCAGACCCCCTTGAGGTGGGCCAAGCCCTGTCTTCTATCTCTGAGCACTTTCAATTTCTGGATAATCAAATTGCTTCCCTGGTTCAAAAGGTCACTACACTTTCTCTCCAACAACCCCAATCTAGAATTATCAGGCCTGCTACTATGTCTTCTGCCACCTCAGAGGGTACAGCACCACTGGAACCACGCTTCCCTAAACCAAACCGATATGCAGGTGATCCACATGGTTGTAGGGGTTTTCTAAATCGTTGCGTCATACTGTTCGAGCTAACACCCACCCGTTTCACGTCTGACAGAGCTAAGGTATCTTATATTATTGCATAGCATTCCCATCTGGGAATTAAGAGTTCAGGACGATTGCTGCG
This sequence comes from Ascaphus truei, assembly GCF_040206685.1. NCBI lineage: Eukaryota > Metazoa > Chordata > Amphibia > Anura > Ascaphidae > Ascaphus > Ascaphus truei. Next base: position 208,268,952 of record NC_134487.1, on the reverse strand, counting down.
GAGACACGATGAGTCCTTATCCGCCGCCTTCTGCCAAGGACTCTCTGAATCCTTGAAGAATGAGTTAACCTCCCAAGAGAGGCCTTCCGCCCTTGAAGATCTTATAGCATTAAGTATTAAAATAGAGCAACCTATCCAGGAAAGACGAGTCGAACGCCAACAATCTCATCCTCTCACCTCTTTGTCTCTTGCTCACAGAGATCCTCCTACTTCACTACCCGGCCTTAGAGGCCCCAGAACCCATGCAGTTGGGGAGTCATTAACTCTCTTCCTTTGAGAGACTACGCCAGAGAAACAAGGGCCTATGTTTCTACTGCGGGTCCTATGGACATCACTTGCATCGCTGTCCTTCGAAACCGGGAAACTCCAGCGCCCAATGAGGTATGAGGGGTTCTCATTGGGTACTATTTCTTCTCTCTCCTCTACTAAAGAAAACCAGCCAAAAAGGGTTATGCTCCCAATCTACTTTGAAGGTCCCAACTTCCGCATTCCTGCCTCTGCATTCGTCGACTCCGGGTCTGGGGGACACTTTGTGGATCAGGATTTTGCTACCAAACATAACATCCCCCTGGTAGAGAAGTCGGTACCTGTTGGTCTCGAGGCCATAGATGGACGTCCCCTCCAACCAGCCTTCATCTCTTTGGAGACACCACTCTTGCTCCTCTCCATTAAGGATGGACACTCGGAGGAAATTTCCCTGGATGTAATAAATTCTCCTTCAGTGCAGGTAATCCTGGGGTTACCTTGGTTACAGCGTAATAATCCCCTTATAGATTGGACGGCTAAGGAAACCATACAATGGGATTTCTCTCTTAAAGAGACTACGGTCACCCCAGTAAAGATTCTAGCTGGTCTAGATACCACCAAACCTGGTAAACCTTCTCTCCGAGGTTTATTCCAAATTTTTGGATGTTTTCGACAAAGTCCGTTCAGAAACTCTTCCCCCCCATCGTCCTTTCGATTGCCCCATAGTTCTTTTGCCCGGTGCCATCCTTCCCAAGGCAAGGTCCTACCCTTTGTCCCTTCCTGAAACTAAAGCCATGTCCGAATATATTCAGGAGAACCTCAAGAAAGGCTTTATTAGAAATTCTACCTCCCCTGCGGGAGCTGGTTTCTTTTTCTTAAAGAAGAAGGATTGTTCACTTCGCCCATGCATAGGTCTTAACAAGATTACACTGAAAAAATGCTATCCTTTGTCGCTCATCTCGGAACTCTTTGACCGCCCCCAGGGTGCCACCATCTTTTCTAAACTCGATCTCCACGGAGCCTACAACCTTATTCGCATACGTGGAGGAGATGAGTGGAAGACGGCCCTTAATACACGCGACGGCCTTTACGAATATCTGGTGATGCCTTTTGGGTTATGTAATGCAGCGGCGGTTTTCCAGGAATTCGTGAACAAAATTTTCCGTGATGTCCTCAATATCTTTGTTATCGTGTATCTGGATGAAATTCTCATTTTTTCAAAGTCTCTAGACCAGCACATCCAACACACCAAGCTTGTTCTCTCTCGCCTGCACAAGAATCAACTCTACGCTAAGATGAAAAAATGTACACTGGCGACACATTTAATTGCACTGCGGCCAGATCCGCAAGCCGGTAGATTTCCCGGCTTGCTAGTGGCCGCCCCTCGGCGTGCCGCGCGTCATAGACGCGCGGTCACGCGTCTTCGGGAGCGTGCGCCCCCTGCACGCACGTCCAGGGGCTCCCCGAGGGAGCCCTGGTGTCCCGCGATCGCGGGACAGCGGCAGGGGGTTCCGGGGGACCCGGCGGACCCGGCAGCGGGAGGGAGAGCGCCCCGATCGGAGGGCGCTCTTCCGCTGCTTCGGCGCGCGCCCGTCACACTCGGGCGCGCGCCAGGCTACTGCTGCGGCACAGAACGGGCAAATGCTCGAATAAACTGTGCCGCAGCAGTATGTTTCACCAGTCCTCCACCTCTTTTTTAGGTTAAGAACAAATTGTACGCAAAAGTGCTCCACAGATTACCATAAAATAATATTTAATACAATACAACAATTACATATAAATCACTGCATACAGAAAAAGAATCAATTAATAAAAAAGGATTACAAAATAATAATAATAAAAATAAAGATAAAAAGTCCCATACTACTGGGAACCAACCCCCGTGAGTGGAAAAAACCCCCAGAGAGTTCTATATAAGAACCATACTATATAGGGTAAACAGATACCAAAAAAGTGCGTCAGACAATAGTGGCAAGCACCCTGGTATAAAAACCACGCCAAGGGGAAGGGGTACTAACAGTGAGAGGCAGCGGATGGCAGGCACGACCACCAACGGTCTGGACACTGTGATCACTCCGTAGAAAATCCCTTCCGCTCGCACTCACAGACAGTCTCCCTCCAGCTGGCGTGCACATGCGCAGAACAGCCTCCCGTGACCTCTACGCGTTTCGCACCACGTGCTTATTCAGGAGGTCATGTCGGAGGCTGTCCATGCGCATAATAACAGAACATACAGCCAATAGGGCTGCTCTCACACTAGCAGGCGTCAAAAGGCACACAGATATAGGCCAGGAGACAAGGTTTGGTTATCTTCAAGGAACATAAGGTTGAAGACTCCCACTCTGAAGTTGGCCCCAAGAACCTTTCACGATTATCGAACAGGTAAATCCTGTGGCTTACCGCCTTCAATTACCTCCTTCAATGAGAATCCCAGCGGTCTTTCATGTATCGCTATTAAAGCCGTTCATCCGGAGTTCTCAATTCCCTGACCATTCTCAAAGACCACCTCGTCACGGTTCAGGGTCAACAAGAATTTGAGAAACAGTCTATCATCGACTCCAGATTCTCCAGAGGTAAGGTTCAATTCTTAGTCCACTGGAGAGGTTTCGGGCCAGAGGAGCGTTCTTGGGTTCCACAGCATCAGATCCACACTTCAACCCTACTCGGACGTTTCACCAGAAATCTCCACTCACTTTATCCTCACAATTCCCTTAGACCCGTGGCTGTTCCTCCTGAACAGACCAACACCGGGTCTGGGCAAAACAGGCAATAAACTAGTTGCACATTTTGCAACAGCAATGCGGTGCGAGATCGCAGCATTATGGAAACAACCAGAAATTCCATCAATTCCCAAGATCAGGAACAGAATTTGGTTTGTGTGCCAGATGGAAAAATTAACGAGTGTAGTTAATAACACTGGCAAATTTTTTCTAAAAACCAGGACGCCATGGCTGGCCCAGACGGACATCCCGGGGGTTGTGAGGGATACCATATGGCTTTGATAGTAATAGATGTGTTCTCCTTTGATGGAAGCCTAAGGCGGGCACCGGAGGCTGTACCTAAGACGTTGGGAAGTCCTTGAGAGTAGACAGTGTCGGAGACCGGATCATTCACCCCGAAGGGATGAGTAAACAATGCCAGCTCCTTTGAGCTGGTAGGAGTTAGAGCTTATAGACAAAATCGGACCCGGGTCGGGGGTCAGACCCGCACCGCACCACCTCTCCCCCACCCCCTCCCTCCTGTCTTTCCCTTCCCCCCATTTCCCTTGGATTTTATGAGATATGTGTGTAATATTGGTACAATATTATGGTATACAATTTACCAGATGCTTTTCCTGTTTCTGTGATACCTCAAAAACCAATAAAATCAAAGTTATTTAAAAAAAAAAAAAGATACCAATGATTTTATTAATAAGTTGGATACCATCTCTATCGATACAACGGATAAACTTCTGGTGACCATGGATGTCTCGAGCCTATATACCAATTCATTTGAGCCTGAGGAAGCCGATCCGTCGGCGAAACGCGTTGCTCTAAATCATCTGCTGAAACTGACCCACCGAGGCTTCCGTAGTCAGATCACTGTGCAGCATTTCCAGCCGAGCAGGAGAGTCTCCCTTCCTGATCCCGGACGCGGGACCGGCTGTGACAGCTGTTCACAACACCTGATCCTGGACCACGTAAGGAGGCCAGGGGTCTACCTGTAATCTATGTGAGTCCCGTTGTAACTATTAATAAATTTATTTTATTCATATATACAAGTGAACCGTGCCTCACTCGTTTTCCCCTCCCATATAACTTATACATTACAACACCGGGGGGGAGAGCCCACCTGACAACAAGAGAGTACTGTACCAATTTGGAACCTGAAGACAGCTCTTATTGTGCTGACCACCAGATACGGACGGGTTAATGCTAACCTAAAAAGATACCAAATCCCTGCAATTGCTCACACTGGGCCGTGTGAGTACAGTGTTGTACACTTTTTTATACCCATTCACCATACAAATTATCTATCACTGCTGGAAGAAGAGAGATTTTGCCCTATGAAAGTTACCATACATTGTGTTTGCTTACACATGGCCGTGTAAGTATTTATGTGTATTTGAGTAATCCACCACTGCATGTAATCAATCAAGACTTCTAACAACTTTTAAAAAGTGATTTTACATGCTTTTCTAATCCCTTGCTCCCCCATTGCCTGTTTGTTTTCACGTCTCTTTAAGGGCTCTGGATTAACCCCTTTTTTTGGGGTGGAAGCAGAAGGGATTCTGTTGCTGGCTCAGAGAATTAGTGAGCCACAGTTGGTTTGACGGCTCTATTGTAAGCCTATCAGTGTTTGATAACTCAAGGTAAGCGCCTGGTCTTTTTCACACTATATACCAATATCCCACATATGGAGGGCATCAAAGCTATTCAAGAACACTATTATAATTTTTCAGAACATGATGGTGGTCCCCCAACAGAGTTGATACTTCTTCTAATAGAAGTTATTCTATATAAGAACTTTTTCAGGTTCGAGAGAGGATTCTATCTGCAAATGATGGGGACAGCCATGGGCTCTAACATGGCACTCTCCAATGTCAACCTCTTTATGGACAGTTATGAACAGGTGCATCTACTAACTGATGCTCCATTTGTGGAACATATCCTTCATTACACACGTTACATGGACGATATGTTCCTGATTTGGGGAGGATAAGAGGAAGAGCTCTTACAGTATATCTCATACCTTAACCTCATTCCGTCTACAATACGGTTTACGGCAAATTACAGCATAACTAGTATCACATTTCTCGACATGTTGATCTATAAGAACTACGGGAAACTTGCAACAAGAATTTTCCAAAAAACAACAGACAAGAACACTCTACTGTACGCAACAATCCATCACCCTGTCTCACTAAAACATGGTCTCCCGTACTCGCAGGTGCTAAGAGTTAAAAGAATTACCAGTAACCCAATGGAAGTGGAGGACTCGCTACGAACAATGGCCCAACGGTTCTATGACAGGGGATAAAAAAAAAAAAAAAGAAATGACTGATGGCCTGGCCAAAGCTCGCGCAGTGGACAGAAAAACTCTACTTACACCACGTGAGATCAATACTGCGGACAAACGGGTCAACATAATCAGTACCTATACTACATCATCCATGTTCATTAAACGCAGCATTCACAAGAACTGGAATATCTTATCCAACGATGTGAGAATTGGGGATCTTTGCAAAACCCCACCTCGGCTATGCTATCGTCGAGGCCGCAATCTGGGGGACATCCTTACACAGTCAGACCCGGTTAGGAAATATGAACCAACTACCACATGGCTTAAAAAAAACACGTGGCTTTTAAGTGCTATGGCTGCATCAACTGCCAGTTCATGCAGACTGGCCAGTCATTTGCCCATCCCCATAATGGGAATCAGATTCAAATCAAAAACTATCTTAACTGTGAAACACGGTTCGTTGTATATTTTATTAGGTGTCCTTGCGGTCTATACTATATAGGCAAAACCAGCAAGATGCTAAAGGAGAGAATGGCTATTCACAGGTCCACTATCAGAACGCCCTTCAGGACTAGAGTGTAGGGAAGTGGGGAGCACGTCCCTTGGGGCGTGCTCCCTCCTTACCTGCTCGTGGTACCGCAGCTGCTGCTTCCTCCGCTGCCCCCGCTATCCATATGCGCAACCCCACTCTCCTTACAGAGCGCGCGCGTGCACGCTCCACAGAGCTCAAATCCGCCACCCCGGCGCGTCACGCATTCTGCAAGCGCAGCCCTCACACATGACATCGCGCCACGATCACGAGCCGCGCGGCAAGTACTAATGACCTTCTTGTCTCCTGCTCCTTTTTCCGGTCCTCGCAGGGACCTCGCCTCCATTCCCCCACCTCTCCTATTGGTTCCTGGTCCCTAAAATATCCGTTCCAACTCACAGCCAGTGCTCAGCATAATTCCTCGTAGCCTAATGCTGTCCAGTGTCTTGTGCCTTGCTCTTGTCTTTCAGTTTCTACCTTGTTATTGACCCAGCCTGCCTGCGAACCACCTTTGGAATTGGACTTTGGCATACCCTCGACCTTGTGTACCTGTCTAACCCTGAACTCGGCTCCACAGATACGGACTACGCTACTCTCTCTAACCCTGAACTCGGCTCCACAGATATAGACTACGCTGCTCTCTCTAACCCCAGACCTTGGCTTCCGGACTTCAATGATTCTGCTATTTCCTTCCCAGGACCAGGCAAGTATACCAAATAACCCTCTATCTACAGCCCTGACCCGGCAATGCTAACTACCACCCTTCGGGCACGCCTCCACTGCTGTGGGTGTGTGGTATTCTTCCTTCACACCTCAGTACCGGAGTCTTGTCTGGTTTGTGGGCAGCACGAGCGTTACAGTATGCTGAGCTCAACAAACCCAGACCCCCTTGAGGTGGGCCAAGCCCTGTCTTCTATCTCTGAGCACTTTCAATTTCTGGATAATCAAATTGCTTCCCTGGTTCAAAAGGTCACTACACTTTCTCTCCAACAACCCCAATCTAGAATTATCAGGCCTGCTACTATGTCTTCTGCCACCTCAGAGGGTACAGCACCACTGGAACCACGCTTCCCTAAACCAAACCGATATGCAGGTGATCCACATGGTTGTAGGGGTTTTCTAAATCGTTGCGTCATACTGTTCGAGCTAACACCCACCCGTTTCACGTCTGACAGAGCTAAGGTATCTTATATTATTGCATAGCATTCCCATCTGGGAATTAAGAGTTCAGGACGATTGCTGCGGAGACACGATGAGTCCTTATCCGCCGCCTTCTGCCAAGGACTCTCTGAATCCTTGAAGAATGAGTTAACCGCCCAAGAGAGGCCTTCCGCCCTTGAAGATCTTATAGCATTAAGTATTAAAATAGAGCAACCTATCCAGGAAAGACGAGTCGAACGCCAACAATCTCATCCTCTCACCTCTTTGTCTCTTGCTCACAGAGATCCTCCTACTTCACTACCCGGCCTTAGAGGCCCCAGAACCCATGCAGTTGGGGAGTCATTAACTCTCTTCCTTTGAGAGACTACGCCAGAGAAACAAGGGCCTATGTTTCTACTGCGGGTCCTGTGGACATCACTTGCATCGCTGTCCTTCGAAACCGGGAAACTCCAGCGCCCAATGAGGTATGAGGGGTTCTCATTGGGTACTATTTTTTCTCTCTCCTCTACTAAAGAAAACCAGCCAAAAAGGGTTATGCTCCCAATCTACTTTGAAGGTCCCAACTTCCGCATTCCTGCCTCTGCATTCGTCGACTCCGGGTCTGGGGGACACTTTGTGGATCAGGATTTTGCTACCAAACATAACATCCCCCTGGTAGAGAAGTCGGTACCTGTTGGTCTCGAGGCCATAGATGGACGTCCCCTCCAACCAGCCTTCATCTCTTTGGAGACACCACTCTTGCTCCTCTCCATTAAGGATGGACACTCGGAGGAAATTTCCCTGGATGTAATAAATTCTCCTTCAGTGCAGGTAATCCTGGGGTTACCTTGGTTACAGCGTAATAATCCCCTTATAGATTGGACGGCTAAGGAAACCATACAATGGGATTTCTCTCTTAAAGAGACTACGATCACCCCAGTAAAGATTCTAGCTGGTCTAGATACCACCAAACCTGGTAAACCTTCTCTCCGAGGTTTATTCCAAATTTTTGGATGTTTTCGACAAAGTCCGTTCAGAAACTCTTCCCCCCCATCGTCCTTTCGATTGCCCCATAGTTCTTTTGCCCGGTGCCATCCTTCCCAAGGCCAGGTCCTACCCTTTGTCCCTTCCTGAAACTAAAGCCATGTCCGAATATATTCAGGAGAACCTCAAGAAAGGCTTTATTAGAAATTCTACCTCCCCTGCGGGAGCTGGTTTCTTTTTCTTAAAGAAGAAGGATTGTTCACTTCGCCCATGCATAGGTCTTAACAAGATTACACTGAAAAAATGCTATCCTTTGTCGCTCATCTCGGAACTCTTTGACCGCCCCCAGGGTGCCACCATCTTTTCTAAACTCGATCTCCATGGAGCCTACAACCTTATTCGCATACGTGGAGGAGATGAGTGGAAGACGGCCCTTAATACACGCGACGGCCTTTACGAATATCTGGTGATGCCTTTTGGGTTATGTAATGCAGCGGCGGTTTTCCAGGAATTCGTGAACAAAATTTTCCGTGATGTCCTCAATATCTTTGTTATCGTGTATCTGGATGAAATTCTCATTTTTTCAAAGTCTCTAGACCAGCACATCCAACACACCAAGCTTGTTCTCTCTCGCCTGCACAAGAATCAACTCTACGCTAAGATGAAAAAATGTATGTTTCACCAGTCCTCCACCTCTTTTTTAGGTTAAGAACAAATTGTACGCAAAAGCGCTCCACAGATTACCATAAAATAATATTTAATACAATACAACAATTACATATAAATCACTGCATACAGAAAAAGAATCAATTAATAAAAAAGGATAACAAAATAATAATAATAAAAATAAAGATAAAAAGTCCCATACTACTGGGAACCAACCCCCGTGAGTGGAAAAACCCCCCAGAGAGTTCTATATAAGAACCATACTATATAGGGTAAACAGATACCAAAAAAGTGTGTCAGACAATAGTGGCAAGCACCCTGGTATAAAAACCACGCCAAGGGGAAGGGGTACTAACAGTGAGAGGCAGCGGATGGCAGGCACGACCACCAACGGTCTGGACACTGTGATCACTCCGCAGAAAATCCCTTCCGCTCGCACTCACAGACAGTCTCCCTCCAGCTGGCGTGCACATGCGCAGAACAGCCTCCCGTGACCTCTACGCGTTTCGCACCACGTGCTTATTCAGGAGGTCATGTCGGAGGCTGTCCATGCGCATAATAACAGAACATACAGCCAATAGGGCTGCTCTCACAGTAGCAGGCGTCAAAAGGCACACAGATATAGGCCAGGAGACAAGGTTTGGTTATCTTCAAGGAACATAAGGTTGAAGACTCCCACTCTGAAGTTGGCCCCAAGAACCTTTCACGATTATCGAACAGGTAAATCCTGTGGCTTACCGCTTTCAATTACCTCCTTCAATGAGAATCCCAGCGGTCTTTCATGTATCGCTATTAAAGCCGTTCATCCGGAGTTCTCAATTCCCTGACCATTCTCAAAGACCACCTCGTCACGGTTCAGGGTCAACAAGAATTTGAGAAACAGTCTATCATCGACTCCAGATTCTCCAGAGGTAAGGTTCAATTCTTAGTCCACTGGAGAGGTTTCGGGCCAGAGGAGCGTTCTTGGGTTCCACAGCATCAGATCCACACTTCAACCCTACTCGGACGTTTCACCAGAAATCTCCACTCACGCCTTAGGAAGTTCGTCCAAAGTCCGATCCTCAAGGGGGGGGGGTACTGTAAGGAATCGGGGAGCACGTCCCTTGGGGCTCGTGGTACCACAGCTGCTGCTGCCTCCGCTGCCCATACGCGCAACCCCGCTCTCCTTAGAGCGCACGCGTACCCGCTCCTCTTGTGCACGCTCAACAGAGCTCAACTGGACCCCCGCCGGCGCGTCACGCATTCTGCGAGCGCGGCCCGCACGTGTTATGTCGCGCCATGATCACGAGCCGTGCGGCAAGTACTAATGACCTCCTTGTCTCCTGCGCCTCTGTTCCGCCCCCTCTCCTATTGGTTCCTGGTCCCTTAAATATCCGGTTACAACTCACAGTCAGTGCTCAGCATAATTCCTCGTAGCCTAGTGCTGTCCAGTGTCTTGTGCCTTGCTCTTGTCTTTCAGGTTCTACCTTGTTATTGACCCGGCCTGCCTACGAACCCTCTTTGGAATTGGACTTTGGCATACCCTCGACCTCGTGTACCTCTCTAACCCTGAACTCAGCTCCACGGATATGGACTACGCTGTTCTCTCTAACCCCAGACCTTGGCTTACAGACTTCAACAATTCTGCTATCTCCTGCCCAGGACTGTAACGCCTGTATGCCCGCAGACCTGGCCAGTCCTCAGAACTGAGGTGGGAGGGTTTTACCATGCACCCACAGCAGTAAGGGCGTGCCCGGAGTGTGGTATGGCATTGCCGGGCCTGTAGGAAGATGGTTGTTATACTTGCAACGCCTTTGGGGTTCAGAGTAAGAGTAGTGATGTCCATGTGCCAGAGTCCAGGGATATAGAGAGCAGGATCGTAATGTTCGTAAGCCAGAGTCCAGGGATCACAGAAGTCAGCAAAGTCGTGTCCGTAAGCAGGGTTCAGGGGCTGTAGAGAGCAGGGTAATCCAGTACAAGCAGAGGTCAAGCCAGGGAAATCCAGGGGTAAGCAGGAGCAGGAACAGAAGCTGGAAAACACAGGAGAGCCAAGCATAGGATTGCACACACAGAGGTTACAAAGAACTATGCAGAGTAATGAGAGAGAGGACAGACAGGGGTTACAAAGGAGGGAATACCAATGGGAGAGAGAGGAGGAGCAGAGGGTGAAGTGGGAGACAGCAGGGATAGGTGACGAGGAGGAGACAGGTGAGCCAGTGAGGGAGATAGCCTGTAGAGCATGAGAGGAGGAGCCAGGGGTCTGGGAAAGCCTACAAGAGGAGCGTGTGCACGCGCCCTCTGTAAGGTTAGAGTGCACGCGCACAGGCTGCGTCACGAGGCGCGGGGGCACCTGCCGAGGGTGGAGGAAGGACAGAAGGAGAGACTGCAGGAGGTAAGGGGACCGGAACTGGAGCCGAGGGGGGGCGTGAGCGGGGAGCACCGCAACGGGGAGCGGGAGACCGAGAAGGCACGCGTGTCTTGCAGGGAGCGCGCGCAGAAGCCGGGAGAGCGTCAGTGGCTGCCGCAGAGGGACAGATGCGGGAGGAGGAAGGGGGAATAGCAGGGGGAGGCAAGGAAGGGACAGGAGAGGTAGGAAGGAGCGGAGTGCCAGGGACACATGGAGGGGAAGGAATCTCCTGAACCGTCACAAGGACCCAGCGAGTATACCAACGAACCCTCTATCTACAGCCCAGATCCGGCAACGCTAACTACCACCCTCTGGGCATGCCTCCGCTGCTGTGGGTGTGTGGTATTCTTCCTTCCCACCTCAGTATTGTTGTCTTGTCTGGTTTGAGGGCAGCACGAGCATTACAGAGCACAGATGAGGATCTCAACTACCTGACAGTAGCCAGACACTTCAGAAAATATAGGCACAGTCTGGCAGCAATTAAGTGTATGCCAATTCTTCAAGCAAATACTCCTACGCGGGGTGAAGATAGAAATAAACTGCTTCTACAGTTGGAGGTCAGGATGATTTTCGAATTGAAGACAATGGCTCCTCATGGCTTAAATGAGGATTTCAAGTTGGGTTGTTTCATATAAATTATACCAGCCCCTCTGAGACTCATGTTCTCTCAGGGATGGTCTATGAGGCGTTACATCAGATATTAATGTGATGGATCGGTGCTTACCATGGGACATGATAGAGATCACAAGGATTTATATATGACATCCCATGTTGTTTTGATCCCAAGGATATAAAGCGTGCTTCCACTTCAAAGACCAGTAATCAGCAGCAAGGATTTATATTTATATCCCTTCAAAGACAAGGATTAATGTGACTGTGACTTTTGTCATTAGATGTCTTTTCATAGCTTACACAATTCTAACCCTCCCTCCCCTCCCCCTCACTTGCACTTTACTTTCGTTTTTCCCTTTGTGTTAAAGCAATATAACCCCTGCAGCTGCTTTATAGGCTGTGAGACAAGCGCTAAGCATGCACACTCGGTTGGTGATCACCATGGCTTCCGCAGACGCTAGGGCAGCCGGTGAGCCAGGGATCAAATGTGTCTCTCTCACAAAACTCCTGCATTGACGTGATGTCATTAACAATTAAGGCTGTTATTCTAGCAGCTACACAGGCTTCATCATCATGGCTACCAGAGACGCTTCAGCTACTGCAAGCAGGAGATCAGCTGCTGTCCCCTCACCACCAACTCCTGCAACAGGTGATGCCACTTGCAATCAAGCCCTCATTAATGAGCCACAACAGCTGCACCGTTTTGCGGGCTTTATCCATAATTGATGTGTTTTACTTGGGATTATGGGTATATAGGTGTGTCTTTGTCACTTTATCTGAGCACTCCCTTGAGAAAGATCATGTTTGTAGGACCGAAACGTCGGTGTGTGTGCCATTTACCTGCAATACATCTTGAAATTGGATTAAATTGTGTGCTGTCTCTTTCTTTCTGGAAAGTCTACTGAGAAGGATCTGCCCAGAAAGGATACTTTATTTATCTTATAATTACGGGACAAGCAACAACAAAACTATGATACAAGTGAGTGCCATCTGTCAACATTGACATATATATATATATATATATATATATATATATATATATACCGTATATATATATATATATACAGTATACGGTATATATATAATATATATATAATATATATATATATAATATATATATATATAATATATATATATATATAATATATATATATATATATATATATATATATATATATATATACATATATATATATATATATATATATATATATACATATATATACATACACACACATATATATACCCAGTGAAACTCATACACGGTACAGTGCCTAAATATATATGTATAAATATCTATTAAATAAAATGGTCTTTTAGTTTAACATTTTTGGCCAAAATTGTTGTAAGCCCCTGAGCCACTGCACGGCAGACCACATTTCCAGGGGTCCCTAACACTAATATAAATTCTTAATAACCTGTGCAATACCAGGAATAATGATTTATAATAAATCTGTCAATATTAGTTGCAAAGTTCTAAGTCTGATTGAAGCTTTTAATAACCTGTACATTACCAGGAAAAGCACTCTGTATTAGATTTGTCACAACCATACTGCAAGCAAGCAAGTTCCCCTGAGTGGGAGATGCTATGGAGTTATGTTCTGTCTCTGGTTTTAAATATATATATATATATATTGCCATGCTCAGTAGCACTCCTCTGTGACACTCATATGCTTATATATATGTTGTAGTTATTTTGGGGGTTCAATAGGAGCTTGTTAGGTGTCCAGTATGTTATACATATATATACATACATATATGTGTGTGTGTGTGTGTGTGTGTGTGTGTGTGTGTGTGTGTGTGTGTGTGCATATATATACACAGTGGTTGACAAATCACTGGATACAGTCCAGTGTACAGCCCTGTCGATGTCAAAGATGCCCTTGACCGTGTGATCCTAACAGACAACGTAGATCGTGCAAACATCAATTTGGGAGAGCAAACTAACAAAACAAGATTCAATGTTATTAGCACATTCAGCACTGCATCCCCATGCACACAACGCAGCATTAGAGATAATTGTTAAAACATGCCAAACGATGACAAGATAGGCAAACACTTTCGTGAACCCCCCTTGTTTTGTTTCCGCCGTGGTCCGTCCATTGGGGATATGATCACGCAAGCAGATCCAACTGACAAATATAGCAAGGACAAAACATGGCTAGTTCAAAAACCTGGGGCTTACAGGTGTAAGGGGTGCACAAACTGCCAGTACATGCAGGTGGGGCCTTTCTATTGCCATCCACATAGTGGGACTAAAATCAAAATTCACCAACATCTGAATTGTGAATCAAAATTTGTCATATATTTGATTAAATGTCCATGTGGTTTACTCTATATTGGGAAAACAGTGCGGATGCTCAAAGAGTGCATAGCCATTCATCGATCTACAATTCGAAAAGCATTGTCTACAGACGCCAAGGATTTGGAGTTTAAATGTCTCCCTGTTGCCAAACATTTCAGGGACTTCAAACATTCTTTGGCAACGTTTAGGTGCATGCCCATTATGCAGATTCAAGCGCCCGCAAGAGGGGGCGATAGAAACAGACTTTTACTGCAAAGTGAAGCGAGGCATATCTTTCAGCTAAAGACAGTGGCACCTTTTGGCCTAAACGAAGATTTTTCGTTGGGTTGTTTCTTGTAATGGAATCTTGATCTTGACATTTTGAGTTTGATGAAAAACTGTTTTCTGTATAGTTGTTTTGAGTTTTTTTCTTTTCTCCTTTATGTGTTATATCTTTATGTGCCCTTGTTATGTTATCCTCACAAAGTCACTCCCGGGTTATGGTGTGTGCATCGAGCTCGTTTATATTGTCCCACTTCGAGAATTCTGATACATCATGATGCATTTGATATTGTAAAATGTCTAATATGTTGTTTCAGCATGTTAGTGATATGCTGTTCCAGGACAGAGATAGTTAGTGGAGTGCGACGTTTATCATTGCTCCAGTTGGACGTACTCTTGTCTTTTTGATTATGTCATGTTAGACCATATGCCTAATGGTCCCTCTATTTAGGAATGGATTGGTTTGACCATACATGGTATCATTTTTGTCGATTTTAGACTGTATTGGTCAATGTAATTATAGTATTTATTATAGTGGTTCAGTTAAAACATTACACCATATTGTGATGCACATATTTTTATACATGTTAGTTTTTTATTTATTAATTTTTTCTTGTGGGCTATGTAGTCATGTGTTGGAGCATGTCCTCTTGGATATGATGCTAACTTTTGAAATGCCATTAGTACATCGCATAATAGGGTTTTATATCTTATTTGCAGTTATGGAATGTAGCCCATTCTGTGGCTGCACCAAATATCCCCAGTCCTACTCATTGTGCCAGCGTCACGCTGACCATTAGAAGTGTAGGTCACAGCGTTGCGCATGTACACTTATGCTTGAAATAGGAACGCAGTCAGACATACATGGAGACACAGGCATTATGCATTAGTACATCATGGGACACTGTGGGACTCGCGCATGCGCGAACCGCTATTACAAGGACACAGTGATCTCTAGGTTGCAGGCCAGTACAGCATTAGCGAGACACGGTGGAACTCGCGCATGCGCGGAGTGTGTCTAGGTTTGCTGTGTGTGTTATATGTGCTACACCAGCCACCGTAGTTGATTTCGGACAGTCTGTTTAGCATATCCAAGATGGCGATGCGTTCCAACACATCCCTGCGGGTCACAGCAGCGCGGTTTTGCGGGTAAGTTTGTCTTTACACGGGTGATTTCACTTTATTGTTTAATTAGCATGGGTACATAAGGGGGATCTGTAGCATTCACTTATTGCACGTCCCTGAGGAAGGTCACGCTTGGGTGATCGAAACGTTGGAGGTGGTGCCATGTTACTCTGAATACAGCTTCATTGGAACTACTGGACTGTGTGCTGTCTCGTTTTTTCCGGACTCCAATCTGGTAAAATCTATTTTTTACATGTGCATATGGGACAAGCATCAGCATTTTTCATTTGTTTACAGTGTGCCAACTGAGTGTGATTTTTTTCATATATATATATATATATATATATATATACACACACTGTCGCGGCTGAGTTTATTCTAACACTTACCCGGTCTCGGCCGCGACAGATACCGGGCGCGCGCCGAGGTGTCCCGTGCGCGCGCCGGAGCCTCGGAGGATCGGTCCTTCGATCGGGGCTTCCCCCTCCCCTCTCCGGGTCCGTCGGAGTCCCCCACCGTCATCCCCCACATTACAGCAACCCAGGGCTCCTGATAAAGCGTGACCGCGCGACGCCGAGGGAAAAAACCGAGCAAGCCGGGAAACCTCCTGGCTTGCGGCTCGAGCCGAGTTAGAATAAAGTGTGCCGCCTCTGTATATATACGTACATACATATATACATAGATACATATATATATACACACATACATACAGTCATGTGAAAAAGAAAGTACACCCTCTTGGAATTCTATGGTTTTACATATCAGGACATAATAACAATCATCTGTTCCTTAGCAGGTCTAAAAATTAGGCAAATACAACCTCAGATGAACAACAACACATGACATATTACACTTTGTCATGATTTATTTAACAATAATAAAGCCAAAACCGAGAAGCATGTGTGCAAAACTAAGTACACCCTTAGTGCTTCCATAGGAATTAAGATGCTAAGTAGCAGACAGGTACTGCTAATCAAATGCCCTTGATTAATTGATCATGAGCAAGTGTGACCACCTCCTATAAAAGCTGAAGTTTTAGCAGTTTGCTGGTCTGGAGCATTCAGGTGTGTGTTAACACAATGCCAAGGAGGAAAGACATCAGCAATGATCTTAGAGAACCAATTGTTGCTGCCTATCAATCTGGGAAGGGTTATAAGGCCATTTCCAAACAATTTAAAGTCCATCATTCTACAGTGAGAAAGATTATTCAATCTGCGATGGGAACCAAAGCATATGTATACCGTGGAAATCACACAGCAGGACACGTGAAATTTGCTGCGAGATCCATAGGAATGTATATTTGGTAGAGTCTGGTTTGCAGCTCAGCACGCAGCCCACTTAACCATACATGTTTCGTTTCAAAAGAAACTTCATCAGGGGTATTGGTGGCAAATGGTGAACTCTGGGGTGTATCGTATTTACAAAAAAACAACAAAAAATGCCTTTAGATTACGAAAACAAACATCAAAGGAATGTGTGGTTTTGTGGATCACCTTTTGGTGTTCCCTTTTCATAATTTCCCCTGATGAACTTTCTTCAGAAACAAGAGAAAAAGAGCACCGATACCCTAGTGCATTAACATAACACACAGTTTAATTGGGGGGAGAGGGAGACAAAAGCCCACTTACAAAAAGTTAGATTAAAAGAAGCATTGAAATATATCCCAATACCGGCAACCGGCTAGATCATCTGCTATCAGCTGGAGTGAAAAGTGCTCAATGGGAAAAGCAGGAGTCCTATGAACCTGTATCCCTATATACCAACTCCACAAACGGAATAGTCAAGTCCTCCAGCTGATTCTGGATGTCCTCGTGCACGGCTACACGTCGCGATCAAGGCTGCGTGATGACGCAGAGAACCCTGACCATCAGGGGATTGGGGTTTGAGCTTGTTGGGATTGTGTGTTTATTAATTTTAATTTTCAACTGGTATAAGTTGTTTAGAGGTTAGTGGCCCCTTCTCCCAGGGTTTATATAAGGCCTGTCCCATCTCATTTGATCCCAAGAAACCATCGGAGCAACATCTCCAGGCCGCTTTGGATTACAAAGAAGAGAAGAAAGAAAAGACGACTTTACCGGACACGTCTCTTCAATCAAGAGAAAATCATGGATTTCTGTGCATCATGGGCATGAGGAGCATTGCATCTTGGGTCAAGAGTTGGTGCCGCAGTAAGATAATAAGGGTGAATCTCGGCAAAGGTAAGAAATAGATTGATTGTATTTTATTTTAGGTTGCCCATTGACTGGCAATATGCTTATCTATGTCCCTTTCTGGGTACAGATAAGCACAGTGACAAGTAAGGCCTGGGACCCGCTGCGCTCGTTGGCGCGGGCGGCAATGTAGCGAGTTCCCCACCAGCAGGGGAATCCTCGCGAGCCGGTCCCGGTCCCCCCTGGCGGCACAGCTGACTACACGCTGTGGCGCGTCAGCCGCTAGGAGACACAAGAGAATGGTGTTTCCTAGCTTCGACGCGTTACGTGGTGTGGCTGTGAGCCAATGGGGAGGGGAGGCTGCGGGAGGAGGAGAGGCTTCGGGGAGCGGGGAGGAGTGTGGAGTGAAAGCAGCGTGAGTGCCTGTCTGTGTGTGTGTCTGAGTGCGTGCGTGCCTGCCTCTGTCTGTGTGTGTGTGTATGAGTGCGTGAGTGCCTGCCTGCCTGTGTGTGTGTGTATGTGTGTGCCTGAGTGCGTGCGTGCCTGTCTCTGTCTGTGTGTGTGTGTGTGTGTGTGTGTATGTGTGTGTATGAGTGCGTGAGTGCCTGTCTGTGTGTGTGTGTGTGTATGTATGTATGAGTGCCTGCGTGTGTGTGTTTTTTTTACTTACCTGCAGCCCGTGGCAGCTCGTGGAGGGAGGGGGGGGAAGAGTAGCGGGTCCCTCCGCTCAAGCCACGCCCCCCCTCCCTGTCAATCCTCCCACTCCCGCCCACCTCCCGCTCCGGCCCCCCACGTCATGGCCACGCCCCCTCACGTCATGGCCGCGCCCCCTCACGTCATGGCCGCACCCCCCCCGACCCGTTTGGCCACGCCCCCCCGCTACTACTGAAGTTTCCTGTAGACCGCAGATCGCGGTACAGCGAGTTGCACGCGCCGCCGGCAAGCAAGCCAGCCGTGCGGACGCGTGCAACGGGACCCTTAGCCTACTGCATTTTTTGGCAAATGTCTGTTTTTATTTAATTGTAATGTATTTTATTTTTTATTATATATATTTTTTAAGTTGACCATTTATTGCCATTGTGGCAATTCATGCCCATATTGTGGGCATGGTTTACCACTTTGACAATCAATAGGTAAAGGGGGTGGGGTAATTTCCCTGGAGAGGGTGGTTAGGCCTCCCAGGTGGGTAGCAGGGGAGGAGGATTAATCCATTAATTACCATAGTGGTTAGTGGTAGGAAGTTCGTATTTTCAATTTAATGTTGCTGCCCACAGAAGCCGCAGAGGATGCAGTGGAAAAGGAGGATGGCCTTCATTCTGGCAGGGTAAGTAGACCTTTAATTTACTTTATGCTGACTGGCTAATGTTTTATTTTTAATAGGCAAATGAGCTATTATTCAGATCTGGATAATAGGAATTTTGCCCATTATTGTACTGCATTTATTTGGTGGTGGTGACGGGTCGAGGGGGTGGGCAGTAGGGTTGTGTATTTTAATTTCTATTGGAGGTAGAGGTGGTGGGTGAAGGGGGTAGTTGGCTCAGGGTGGGTGGTTAGGCCTACCATAATGAAGGGGTTAACTTGTCCCGCAACCTTCCTGGTAGGCCTATCCAAGAACCACCTTCACCCACCCACTCTACCCCAATAAACAAGGTACTCTGGCTTAACCCCTTCATTGCCTTAGCCGCTAAGGAAATTAAGCTGTTTTAAGGTTTTAAATATTTAATACTGCGATTTAAGTCCAGCAGAATTGAAGAGCTGCACGGAGAGAGCTGCATCTCCCGGCACAGCTCTTACAGACGATCGCGCAATTGTAATGTTAATTTTAATAACAGAGTATTGAAGCATTTATTTCAGCCTCGGGGCCCCCCTGCTTCCTAAGTTACAGGCCCCGGTATAGGGTGCCGGTATCTCCTGTGCTTTTAAAGGTCCTGGTCATGTGACATGGTACAATTTAAACATGGTGGGCTCCCAATAGGAGGGCCTGTAACTCGGGAAGCAGGAGGTCCCAGAGGCTGAAATTAATGCTGTTAAGCTCAGGAGACCAGTGAGTGAGACAGGTGAAAATAATGCTATCAAAAAAGGCGCAAAATAAACCAAGTGAAAATGTCTTAAATAAGAAAATCAGTGAAGTGAATCATTCAATTAGTGTAATATATAAGCCAATGGCTTCGTGATTTAGATGAAAAAAATAAAATAAAAAATAAACGTAATCGTAAATAGCAGCTCAAACCCTTGTAGCGATTGCTTTTTTAAATCCAGTAGTCATTGTAACAAGTCATGAGGAGCGCAAATACACACACACATATATATATATATATATATATATATATATATATATATATATAAAAAAGATAGAAAACATAAAAATAGTGCAATTTGTCCATCAAATGTGTAAATCAAATTCTGAGAATCGTATAGAGTGTGTACTCACATACTCCTAGTTCTTTTAAGCATATCCAATACAGTGGCAAAGTAGTATCTCTAGATGTCTTGGTGTGTGGAAACCTTCATAGGAAAATTAAAACCACATAGCATAGACTGATAAAAAACTTTTATCTATAGACTAGCTGATATACCCGGCGTTGCCCGGGTTTTAATTTTCCTGCTCCCCCTCTGTCTCTGCTCCCCTCCCCTGTGCACAGCTCCATTCCCCCCCCCCAGTTCACAGCTGCGCCCCCTCCGTTCACATCTCCGATTCCCCCCCCCCATTCACAGATCCGTTCACCCCCCCATTCACAGCTCCATTCCCCCACCCCCCCTTCACAGCTCCGTTCCCCCCCATTCACAGCTGCGGTCCCCCGCCGATCACATCTCCGTTCCCCCTCTTCAGAGCTCCCCCCCCGTTAAGCTCCGTTCAACCTCCTTCACAGCTCTGCACATCTCTCCCCCCTGCACCTCAAATCACTCAATCCCCTGCACATCACATCATCGTCCCTGCACCTCAAACACGCCCCCTCCCTTAGTAGCCACGCCCCCGCCTCTGCTGTAACATTATTGCTGGACAGCAGAGGGAAACTTAGAATGTCCATAATTTGGTAGGTGAATCACATTGGAATCTCAAAATAGTTGCGTTGACCTACAAATCCGCAGCAGAATGTACAGTGAAAGTTTCGTGTTGCTACGAGGTGCCGTTTCTGAGATTTCGATGCTTCTGACATAAAAACAGACAGAATCCAACTTAGAATTATAGTATAGATAAGTAAAAGTATTGCACTCACATGATGCTTGTTAATAACAAGCATAGAACAGATACAAGAATAAGGCTGGCATTACCTGGCTTGTTTGGTGTGCACACCGCTCCACGCCACAGCTACACTGTGTCTCCTCTAATAACTAAATATGGGATATGGTCAAACTGAGTGTAACTGATATAGATTGAAGGGCCAAAGTCAAATGTTAGAAATAACATGCTCAAATCAAATTAACACTAAGTGTATGGTAAACAGAAACACGAGAACAACTCTTATGGAAATGCACTGAAATATATGTCTATATTTAGACCGGATGGAATCAAGGAACCCAATTGGTGAATCCAAAAGGTTTTCCTTTTTATTAACTTTGTGTTTCTGTTTCCCCCCTCCAGTGCGGCAAGACAATCTCAATACCCGTATAGGTTAACCCCTTAGAGTCTGCATCAAGAACCAAGGAAAAGTGTTTTGAGACGCTATGTGTCATAAGTCTCCTCTTAATGTTTCCTATGTGTTCTAGGATTCGTGTTCTCTATGGGCGTATGGTCTTACCCACTCCATGAGTTATACCATGAATTTAGTCCAGCAATTAATGTGTTTATCAATTTTGAAACATTTGCCTGTTATATTTAACATAAAACGATCTATTACTTTGGAGCTGAAGCTGCAAGCTCTACAATTCTTGCAGCTATAGAAACCTTTAGGAAGGTCTAGCCAGGCTTTATTAGTTGGAACTTTGTTCCTTAAAGCACTTGGTGCTAATCTATTTTTAATGTTTTTCTGAGCAGAACATGAGGTCTTTCAGGAATATGACCCCCCCCAACACGGGATCATTTTTCAGAACATGCCAGTATTGGTTTAGTATTCTTTTCATTTTACTGGCTTCTCTATTGTACCGAGTGACAAAAAGGACCTCACACTTGTTTGTATTGTCTGAAGTTTTGATAGAACTTCTTTATAAAGAGCATTTTTTATATTAGATCTTTTACAGTTCCCTTCCAGGAATTTTT